>NC_081200.1:42245547-42268047 GCF_902713425.1 Acipenser ruthenus | reverse complement strand
TGCGCACGCACACATGCACACGCAGATGTGATGAGTGTTTTGTTTCCATATCATTTGGATTCTTGTCTTTGTATGAGGACAGCATGGAGTTCAATGGCACAGCTGGTTGAAATGTTCATTCATTAGTCGGAGACCTGTTTGAATGTTATTTGTGAAGGCTCTATATACTCTTTCACTGTGTCAGCCGAGTCTGTGTACAGGACTGATTATAACCCCTTCAGACTCTGCGGTGTGTCAGCAAAACAGAAGCAAGGACGCCATGCAGAAGGATTCATCTTTCTTTACTTTGAATCTTGTTTCTGACACAGACATGAAATAATACAAAGAGTACAGCCCTTGTACAGACTGCCCGCGCGTGTGGGGTGAGTGGAACCCTGTCGATCCCGGTGCCTGTGCCTCTGCCTGGCTGCGACTCGGTCAGGCTGGGTTGTCATGTGACTGCCTGTCTGTGCCTGCTGTACAGGTGGGAGGATGTTCTGCACAGCAAGTGTAGACAGGCAGACACATGACAACTCCGTTCAGCCAATGGCAGGGCTGGATCCTCTGTGACATCACAGTTGGGAGGCGGCGACCCTGAGCTGTGGAAGTTACAGTGCAATACACACAGTATAATACAACACTGTGCAATACACCACAGTGCAATACACGCAGTGCAATACACACAGTGCAATACACCACAGTGCAATACAACACAGTGTAATACACCACAGTGCAATACACACAGTATAATACAACACAGTGCAATACACCACAGTATAATACAACACAGTGCAATACAACACAGTGCAATACACCACAGTGCAATACACCACAGTGCAATACACACAGTATAATACAACACAGTGCAATACACACAGTATAATACAACACAGTGCAATACACCACAGTATAATACAACACAGTGCAATACACACAGTATAATACAACACAGTGCAATACACCACAGTGCAATACACGCAGTGCAATACACACAGTGCAATACAACACAGTGCAATACAACACAGTGCAATACACCACAGTGCAATACACACAGTATAATACAACACAGTGCAATACACCACAGTGCAATACACGCAGTGCAATACACACAGTGCAATACAACACAGTGCAATACAACACAGTGTAATACACCACAGTGCAATACACACAGTATAATACAACACAGTGCAATACACCACAGTATAATACAACACAGTGCAATACACACAGTATAATACAACACAGTGCAATACAACACAGTGCAATACACCACAGTGCAATACACCACAGTGCAATACACACAGTATAATACAACACAGTGCAATACACACAGTATAATACAACACAGTGCAATACAACACAGTGCAATACAACACAGTGTAATACAACACAGTGCAATACAACACAGTGCAATACAACACAGTGTAATACACACAGTGCAATACAACACAGTGCAATACACACAGTATAATACAACACAGTGCAATACAACACAGTGCAATACACCACAGTGCAATACACACAGTATAATACACCACAGTGCAATACAACACAGTGTAATACACACAGTGCAATACAACACAGTGCAATACAACACAGTGCAATACACACAGTATAATACACCACAGTGCAATACACCACAGTGCAATACACCACAGTGCAATACACCACAGTGCAATACACACAGTGCAATACAACACAGTGCAATACACACAGTGCAATACAACGCAGTGCAATACAACACAGTGCAATACACACAGTGCAATACACACAGTATAATACAACACAGTGCAATACAACACAGTGCAATACACACAGTGCAATACACACAGTGCAATACAACACAGTGCAATACACACAGTGCAATACAACACAGTGTAATACAACACAGTGTAATACACACAGTGCAATACACACAGTGCAATACACCACAGTGCAATACACCACAGTGCAATACACCGCAGTGCAATACACCGCAGTGCAATACACCGCAGTGCAATACACCACAGTGCAATACACGCAGTGCAATACAACACAGTGCAATACACGCAGTGCAATACAACACAGTGCAATACAACACAGTGCAATACAACACAGTGCAATACACTCAGTGCAATACAACACAGTGCAATACACACAGTGCAATACACACAGTATAATACACCACAGTGCAATACAACACAGTGTAATACAAGACAACACTGGACTGCAGTGTTGAATGCAGTGGGTTTGAGTAGCTCTGTGGTTAGTGTGCTGGGCTGCAGTGTGGGAGGCAGTGGGTTTGAGTAGCTCAGTGGTTAGAGTGCTGGGCTGCAGTGTGGGAGGCAGTGGGTTTGAGTAGCTCAGTGGTTAGTGTGCTGGGCTGCAGTGTGGAAGGCAGTGGGTTTGAATAGCTCAGTGGTTAGAGTGCTGGGCTGCAGTGTGGGAGGCAGTGGGTTTGAGTAGCTCAGTGGTTAGTGTGCTGGGCTGCAGTGTGGAAGGCAGTGGGTTTGAATAGCTCAGTGGTTAGAGCGCTGGAAGGCGGTGGATGGCAGGGCTGTCCCAGTGAGCCTGTTAGCTCCAGTGGATGGCAGTTTGTTCAGATTAGTGTCTGTCAGATAGAGACAGGAACTGTTGTTCCTGCTCAGTGTTGTGTGGAAAGCGTGCATCCTGACAGGAGGTGTTAAAGCACAGAGTGGAGCGGAGAGACTGCACCAGAGAAGCACAGCAGTGTGCAAGTAGAGAAGCACACTGCAGCTGCACAGTCTGAACCGCTTGGGCTAAACAAGGCAAGAGACAGCAAACTACACCGCATCCTTCACACAGATGAGCCATCTCCAAGTGCTCTGCATCAAAGATGAAGATGCTTTATACAAACAAAAGGAAAATGGAAAGGAAAAGCAGACAGGATGCTATCATTTTGATCCGGCAAAGCAGTACTGTCCCCAGCAGTGCAGCCTCTCTCCCCCGTGTCATCAGAGTCACATCCTTAAACAAACACAGGATGTTTATCCCGAGGGGCCTCTTCCAATCAAGGGGGGGGTTCGTGCAACCCCCCCCCCCCCCAGGGACAAAGAGCTTCAGACTAAACGCTGCACTCGGGCGCCCAGGAAAACCAGGTCCCTCAGCATCACACACCCTCCAATGAGAGCCTTCAGCATCACACACCTCCTCCAATGAGACCTACTTCAGCATCACACACCTCCTCCAATGAGAGCCTTCAGCATCACACACCTCCTCCAATGAGAGCCTTCAGCATCACACACCTCCTCCAATGAGAGCCCTCAGCATCACACACCTCCTCCAATGAGAGCCTTCAGCATCACACACCTCCTCCAATGAGACCTACTTCAGCATCACACACCTCCTCCAATGAGAGCCTTCAGCATCACACACCTCCTCCAATGAGAGCCCTCAGCATCACACACCTCCTCCAATGAGAGCCTTCAGCATCACACACCTCCTCCAATGAAACCTACTTCAGCATCACACACCTCCTCCAATGAGAGCCTTCAGCATCACACACCTCCTCCAATGAGAGCCTTCAGCATCACACACCTCCTCCAATGAGAGCCTTCAGCATCACACACCTCCTCCAATGAGACCTGCTTCAGCATCACACACCTCCTCCAATGAGAGCCTTCAGCATCACACACCTCCTCCAATGAGAGCCCTCAGCATCACACACCTTCTCAATGAGAGCTTTCAGCATCACACACCTCCTCCAATGAGAGCCTTCAGCATCACACACCTCCTCCAATGAGACCTGCTTCAGCATCACACACCTCCTCCAATGAGAGCCCTCAGCATCACACACCTCCTCCAATGAGAGCCTTCAGCATCACACACCTCCTCCAATGAGAGCCCTCAGCATCACACACCTCCTCCAATGAGACCTGCTTCAGCTTTTAATGACCATTGTTTCCAACACGCCTGTTGTGATTCACCTCGGCAAGCAGTCAAGGGGAGCTACACAAATCCATCTGTACATCAAGTAACAGTGTTTTATTCTTTTTCTTTTAATCCTGCTCAATGTTCATTTGCCAGCCTGCCTTCCTCTCTGCCTGCCTCTCTGCCTCCCTCCCTCACTGCCCCTCTACCTCCCTCCCTGCCTCTCTGCCTCCCTCCCTGCCTGCCTCCCTCCCTCACTGCCACTCTACCTCCCTCCCTGCCTGCCTCTCTGCCTTCCTGCCTCCCTCCCTCTCTCACTGCCTCTCTGCCTCCCTCCCTGCCTCTCTGCCTGTTTTGTTTTTCCAGGGAATGTTCCCCCCCTCCACTCCGGCTCAGATGTCGGCTCTCTGTTCTCCCGCTGGGAGTTCAACCACTCGGATTAGTTCTCCGTATCCCAGCTGGACCTGCACCAAGCAAAACCAAACACATTCCTCTGTCAAAGAGACTTTTTCTTTTACTAGTGTAACGCACACACAGAGCTGTCCGATTCTTTCTTTGAATGCTCACACGCGCATACGCACTTGCAAGGTTTAGTGTTGGGCCATATATGCACATATAATATCATTTATTGATGAGAAACACACACATGTTTAAATATTCTACACAACTGCAGATGTGGAAGCAGCCAACTTACACTCGGATCCTGTATATAAACACACACGCACACGCACACACACACACACACACACACACACGCACCGAAGAAAACAGAAGGTTCCCCGAGGACAGCCAGGATGCAATGCAAACCAAAACCAGCTGTTTGAAAAGCTTGGGCCAGTGAACTAAAAAACAGCAGTGCTGGAGAGAGGGAGAAGAAAGAGGTAGGAGAGGGAAAAAGAAAGAAGAGAGGGAAAAGAGAGAGAGAGGGGAAGGGGAAGGAGAGTGAAAAGGGAGAGGGTTTGGGAGAAGGAGAGTGAAAAGGGAGAGGGTTTGGGAGGAGAGTGAAAAGGGAGAGGGTTTGGGATGAGAGTGAAAAGGGAGAGGGTTTGGGATGAGAGTGAAAAGGGAGAGGGTTTGGGAGGAGAGTGAAAAGGGAGAGGGTTTGGGGGAAGGAGAGTGAAAAGGGAGAGGGTTCGGGGGAAGGAGAGTGAAAAGGGAGAGGGTTCGGGGGAAGGAGTGAAAAGGGAGAGGGTTTGGGACGAGAGTGAAAAGGGAGAGGGTTTGGGAGAAGGAGAGTGAAAAGGGAGAGGGTTCGGGGAAGGAGTGAAAAGGGAGAGGGTTTGGGACGAGAGTGAAAAGGGAGAGGGTTTGGGACAAGAGTGAAAAGGGAGAGGGTTTGGGACAAGAGTGAAAAGGGAGAGGGTTTGGGGGAAGGAGAGTGAAAAAGGAGAGGGTTTGGGACGAGAGTGAAAAGGGAGAGGGTTTGGGAGAAGGAGAGTGAAAAGGGAGAGGGTTCGGGGGAAGGAGAGTGCTAGAGTCGGAGCTCACACTGGCTGAAGGGCACTCCACCACACAAGGCATATCTGGAGACTAAACCCTGCAAATCCAAATTGGCACAGTCTTCCCACACCTTGTCTCACAGCATCCTCGCAGCAGCACAGTGCCCACAACCTGACAGAACTGCCTGAAACAGCAAAGCCAGCACAGTGCCCACAACCTGACAGAACAACACAGTGCCCACAACCTGACACAACAGCACAGTGCCCACAACCTGACACAACAGCACAGTGCCCACAACCTGACACAACAGCACAGTGCCCACAACCTGACAGAACTGCACAGTGCCCACAACCTGACAGAACTGCCTGAAACAGCAAAGCCAGCCACACACCCTGGAGACACACCTAGGAATCGACCTGCTTTCTCAGCACTGCTGTCTGATTCAGTCTCTTGCATCCAAACACAGAAAGCAGTCTGTTGCTCCCTCAGTGTCTGTCTGTATTGGTCACTTCTGATCAGTATAACTTTTCAAAGAGATTCCGCTTGACAGTCAGCTTGGAACTTTATCCATCACAGAGACTTGAAACGTCCATCCAGACTCAGTCCTCGATCTTCACATCTGTGTGTCTGTCAGTCGGTCACACACCACCCCCACACACAAGCACAAACCCCACACCAGCATTTCAGGTTTCATCTTTAAACTCTTATATAGTGGACACCAGCCGCTACCTTTCCTGTTTATATAAAACCCCAG
This sequence comes from Acipenser ruthenus, assembly GCF_902713425.1. NCBI lineage: Eukaryota > Metazoa > Chordata > Actinopteri > Acipenseriformes > Acipenseridae > Acipenser > Acipenser ruthenus. Next base: position 42,262,004 of record NC_081200.1, on the reverse strand, counting down.
CGAGGCGACTCGGACCAGTTGAGGGGTCACTGTGGTCCGGCCGCTCCTCCTCTGTGGGCCTGACCCTCAGCAATGCTTCAGCCCAGCGACTGTGAGGTCACTAACCTGAGGAGAGGCTGTTAGCAGAGAGAGTGGAGAGGTCTGTCTGTCTGTCTGTCTGTGTGTCGCTGAGCTCCCTTGCACAGTCTAACCAATGTGCAGACTACTGTACAACAGTATGATCCTGAACAGGTAGTCTGAACACTGGGTCGACGGGGCAGGATTGTCCTTCCTTCTTTTCTTTCTCTTCATCCTTCCCCTGCTCCTCCAGAAAACATACCGCCTGGTCCTGGAGAGAGAGAGGGAGACAGAAAGAAAGAAAGAAAGAAAGAAAGAAAGAAAGAAAAAGAAAAAGCAGGCAAGCGAGGTCCTGTCTCCTAGTGCTCAAGGCTCGCAGTGAGCTGCCTTCCTGCTCTGTCCACGGCAGGGGAAGTGCGGCGCTTTCCAGCCTTGACGTGGCACATGCAGACTGGGGATCTGGCAATGAATTTAGGGAAGAGATATAAAAAAAACTGGAGAGAGAGAGGGAGGGGGCTGGGCCTCAGAGGCCTTATATGGATTGATGCGACCCAAGGGAACAGGTTGGAGTGGGCCCTAACCCTCTCTCCTCTCTCCCTCTCTCCTTGCTCCCTCTCTCCTCGCTCCCTTTCCCTGTCTCCTCTCTCCCCCGCTCTCCTTGCTCCCTCTCCCTGTCTCCTCTCTCCTCCCTCTCTCCCTCTCCCTCTCTCCTCTCTACCCCGCTCTCCTCGCTCCCTCTTCCTGTCTCCTCTCTCCCCTGCTCTCCTCGCTCCCTCTCCCTGTCTCCGCTCTCCCCCGCTCCCTCTCCCTGTCTCCTCTCCTCCCTCTCCCCCGCTCTCCTCGCTCCCTCTCCCTGTCTCCCCCTCTCCCTCGCTCTCTCTCAGACTGCGCTGTGTTGTAAAGCAGTAGCAGATGTTTCAGTGTAATGTTAGTCATTTCATCTGATCCAGCTGTTTTTTTTAAACTTGGGCAGGAAGTGGGCCCCACTGGTATGGAAAGAGAAAACAAAGATGCAGAGCAGGAGACGGCTTGACTTGGATTCACTTGGAGTGTTTCAAGTGTGTGTGTATATATGTATGTGTGTGTATATATGTATATATATATATATATATATATGTGTGTGTATGTATATGTGTATATATATATATATGTGTTGTGAAATGGTTGCACCACTCTTAAAAATACGACTCAGGATGCAGGAAATTGATTTTTCTTGCGCGGTTGCACTATCTTTAATAAACAAAAAATAAACAAATACAAAATAAAAAAAAACCTAACTCCGTTTGGAGCGCTTACTAAGCAGGTACTTTCCCTGACTAACTTGCAAGACGGCTAAGCCGTTTACCTGACACCGAACACAATCAAGAATCACACAAGCTTATCACAGCACTTACTATTTTTTCTGTGGACTGCTCGGAAGCAGAGCACCTCTCTTCTGCTTCCTTCTACTCAGCAGCCCTGAGCAGACTGACTGCTCCTCTTAAATACCCTGCACCTGGTCCCAATTTAGCAATAGCTACCAGGTGCAGGGGATAATTAATAATAAAACAATTAACAAATGATTAACTAAAAGGCAAAACAATTAAACAAAAGGTGCATTTTCTCTTCAGGGAGGTTTTAAACCCCCTCCCTGCTGTCTCACACAAACCGCTGTCTTACAGTGTATATATGTGTATGTATATATATATATATATATGTGTATGTATATGTGTATATATGTATATGTGTATTTAGAAGACGCATTTCATTTCAGGGGCTCCTCTGTTCTGACTGGGTATAGGGGACGGGGGTGCTGGGGAGGGGGGGCAATGTCCCCCTCACTCTAGACCCCCTCCCCCTCCCTCTCTCTCTCTCTAAGCCCACACTCCAGCAGTAACTCGAGCTGTTTCCTGAGAATGAAGCCCCTGTGAAAGGGAGGGGGGGGGGGGGTCTGGAGAATGTTCTTTGTCAGACTCTGCATGAGTAATGACTTCCACATGTGGCCCTGCTGCTTCCTCTCAGCTCTGCTTTCTCACCCCTCATCTGAGGACTGTCTCCTCTCAGCCCCTTCAACTTTCTGTTCTCTCCTCTGTCTCCTCTCCCCCTTCAACTTTCTGTTCTCTCCTCTGTCTCCTCTCCCCCTTCAACTTTCTGTTCTCTCCTCTGTCTCCTCTCCCCCTTCAACTTTCTGTTCTCTCCTCTGTCTCCTCTCTGCCCCTTCAACTTTCTGTTCTCTCCTCTGTCTCCTCTCAGCCCCTTCAACTTTCTGTTCTCTCCTCTGTCTCCTCTCAGCCCCTTCAACTTTCTGTTCTCTCCTCTGTCTCCTCTCTCCCTTCAACTTTCTGTTCTCTCCTCTGTCTCCTCTCTCCCTTCAACTTTCTGTTCTCTCCTCTGTCTCCTCTCTGCCCCTTCAACTTTCTGTTCTCTCCTGTTTGCTCTCTGCTCACTCTCACTCTCTCAGTAGCTTTGAGATTGTGAAGTGACGGCATCTTCTGTAACTTTTTAAAAACTTGATTTGAAAGTTGAAAAAGTTTTGCCCCTATGAAGTGAAGGCACCACAGAATCCCAGTCCTGGGAAAAGCATGCGGGGAAACTGCAAATTTACTGTGCTAAAGTTTTATATGAGCAGCGCTGGTGTTGGGAGACACCAAAGAAAACTGAAATATAAAAAAACAACTCCTGATGTGCTGAGGGGGTGGGGGGAGGGGGGTGCTGGAATGCTTGGCTGGCCCCCAGCCCGATTCCTCTGGAATGGCGCTCGGCGCTCCCTGCTCCCTGTTCCAGACCCTGCAGGCTGAGGAGACCCCAGTGACGGGATCGGCCAGGAGAGCGGGAGAGCAGACTGGGGGGCAATCCCAGAGCAGAACAGAGCTGGCTGGGCTGGGCTGCATTGGGCTTGGCTGGGCTGGGCTGGGCTGGGCTGGATTGGGCTGGGCTGTGCTGAGCTGTTCTGGATTGGGCTGGGCAGACTGTATTCTTTATCGTCTCTGCAAAGCCCATTGACTCCTCTTACCGCAGTGTAGAAGTCCTGTATATGAGTGGTATTGCATAGGCAGGGCACAGGTATTGAGCAGCATGGTGACTATGTTAGTTCAAGGTAAAGCACAGTATGAGCCTGGTACAGACATGCACATCTTCAGAGTGACTGTGCAGCTTTACCACACAGGTGCAGCTCTCCTAAGAGTACGTTTGCAGCCTGACTTGTCCTTATACCAGGACATGGAAAATTCAAGAATGACAATTAAAAAAAAACCAAAACCAAAACTTTCTATTGTAAGCTGCCTAAAATGAATAACGCATCAAAGAAAATCACAGAGACTGAAACATTTTAACATTTAATGGTAATTACTGAGTCAACATTTACATTGTAACGTTTAAAACAATCTTTTAAAATGTAACAAACAAGGGTCATTTAAATGTGTTGGCTGAAAAAGGGAACAAGCAGACAAAACTGATTAAAACAAAACAAGGTTGAAAGACAAATTCGGCAACATTTTCAAGTCTTGTAAACGTTTCAAACTTAGGCGATGTTCATACAGTAATTAAACGGACTGTGTTGTATAGCGTTATGCTGACTTTGAAAAACAAAATGTTAAAAACAGGATTTAGTGCAAGTGACAAAACCGAAACTTTGTGCTTTTCTTACACACACTAAATTATATAGGACGTTTTAAACCACATAACAACCAACCTGTACAAAATAATGTGAAGAACAAGAACAGGAAAAACAAGAAGAAATCATATGCGACTTTTTATCCCTCTAGCGTGTTGCACACACATGCTTCTTGTGCAGTTTCAACACTCATGGTTTGTCTTTGTGGTGTAAAAACCTGTCCATATGCGGAAACTGCTCCTTCTGCATCCACAGAGTTTGGTGGAATTGACAAAAAAGCAGCGTGCAGTTTTTGCCATGTTTGGGAATCCGATTTCAGACTTCACCCACAAATCAACAATATTGACATTTTTGTCCCGTTCAGCGGCAGGGTGCTTGTAAGACTCAATTTTATTTCTATAGCTTGTGAAATCAGGGATTGCATCTCGTGGCAAAGCTGTGACATCCAAGACTGACACCGTGATAAACAGAAGATCTGTTATTAGTCGTAGTTTTATTATTGTTGCAGACATTTCTATGTAGTTGTCTATGGTTTCTACATGATAGATTTTCACGGTAGGCAGTCAAATACGCGATTTCCGTGAAATCGTGACTTTTCCGTGGCCCTACTTATACCAGGACATGGATTATTCTCTCCCTGGTATCACTGTGCTTCACTCTTGGCTGTGCTGTTCATCCTCCAGGTTTGCACAGCAGTGATTCTGTGATGCTTCTGCTTCAGTACTCAGCAGCGCATTACCTCCTTTCTTTAAAAGCAGACCCTGCTGGAAACTCTTTCTGTGTTTTTTCACTCAGAAGTGACATTTCTGAGACAGCATGTTAAGAATGTGCTGATGTGTGTAGCAGACTGTGGAGGAGTCCCTGCGGTCTCTGATCTCTCTAGCACCTACAGGCAGCCGTGACTGAACAGAACAGGCAAGCCAAGCCAAGCGACTGCACTTACTCCATCCCCTCCTCAGAGAGCCGGGTGCTGCTTTACTATTGACTGCTCTTACTCCATCCCCTCCTCGGAGAGCCGGGTGCTGCTTTACTATTGACTGCACTTACGCCATCCCCTCCTCGGAGAGCCGGGTGCTGCTTTACTATTGACTGCACTTACTCCATCCCCTCCTCGGAGAGCCGGGTGCTGGTTTACTATTGACTGCACTTACTCCATCCCCTCCTCGGAGAGCCGGGTGCTGCTTTACTATTGACTGCTCTTACTCCATCCCCTCCTCGGAGAGCCGGGTGCTGCTTTTCCAGTGTTTCCACTGGCACAGCCCCAGTCCTGGAGCTCATTCTCTCTGAGCAGACGGTGCCAGTGACTGCCTGCTGTCTTACCGGTGGCAGAGGGGCCAGCCAGGACCCCCATGCCAAGGAGCTCCTGATTGAATCTGCCGTGTGTCTCTGTGTTTGCAGGAGAAGGAGAAGAAGTACATGCTGCCCCTGGACAATCTGAAGGTGCGGGACGTGGAGAAGGGCTTCATGTCCAGTAAGCACATCATCGCCATCTTCAACACAGAGCAGAGGTGAGAGAGCGAGCACCAAGCACACTGCCAGCATGAGCACCGAAACACACTGCACTGCCAGCATGAGCACCGAAACACACTGCACTGCCAGCATGAGCACCGAGACACACTGCAAGGCCAGCATGAGCACCGAGACACACTGCACTGCCAGCATGAGCACCGAAACACACTGCACTGCCAGCATGAGCACCGAAACACACTGCACTGCCAGCATGAGCACCGAGACACACTGCACTGCCAGCATGAGCACCGAGACACACTGCACTGCCAGCATGAGCACCGAGACACACTGCAATGCCAGCATGAGCACCGAGACACACTGCACTGCCAGCATGAGCACCGAGACACACTGCACTGCCAGCATGAGCACCGAGACACACTGCAATGCCAGCATGAGCACCGAGACACACTGCACTGCCAGCATGAGCACCGAGACACACTGCACTGCCAGCATGAGCACCGAAACACACTGCACTGCCAGCATGAGCACCGAGACACACTGCACTGCCAGCATGAGCACCGAGACACACTGCACTGCCAGCATGAGCACCGAGACACACTGCAATGCCAGCATGAGCACCGAGACACACTGCAATGCCAGCATGAGCACCGAAACACACTGCACTGCCAGCATGAGCACCGAGACACACTGCACTGCCAGCATGAGCACCGAAATACACTGCACTGCCAAGCACTGTTCAATATTTATATTCTGTGTACAGTATAGTAAATACCAGACCCTGATATTGATGTGATACAGCCATCTAAAATTTCTACGTGTCAGATCGTTTGTATTAGATGGAAATGACATCACATTAAAATGAGCTGTACTGTTTAATTATTCTTATTTAACTACATATTATAAACACGCTAATGCAGGGTGCTGTGTGAGGTACAAGCTGGTTTTCATCCACCCTTGGGTAGAAAGCCAAACACTTTTGTTTAATTTATTGCTGCATGCACTTTACTTTGTAATGAACTGCATGAGTTGAAACTTCATTTTGAATACGTAATGTGCCACAGCTTTGACTCCTTGATGTATTGATTGTAAAGGGGGGACTCCAGTTCTCCTGCCTGCTAACACACAGCAGCCTGCAGGGAGGTGCAGTGCACATTGAGCGCTGTACTGGGGGAATGCAAGCGCTCTGCCAAGGCGGTGCCTCTTTGCACGGGAACTCGTATCAGAGCTCTGAAGCGCAGTATTCGGAGGCTCAGAGTTAACGTTTCACCTCCTTGGATGAGAGCAGAGGTTTTGTCAGGACTGCAACATGTGTAGCTGGTTTGTAATTAGTGAATGTAAGACAGCACGCCAAGAGGGGCATCATTAGTGCCATTTCACGCCTAATTAAATCCAGACCAGACCCCACAATATAGAGTGCTTTTCATTAGGCAAGTATTTCCATTATAACAGCGCCGGATCCAAACGAGTGGGTTTGTCAGACTGAAATTAAACATGAACTGGCATTCCAGGGAAAGCTTCATAGCCTCTGACAATCAGGCAGGGGGTAGTGGGGAGTGAAGGACTGGGTCTCACTCGGACACACACGCACACACACACACTCACACACACTCACTCACACACACACACTCCACACACACACACACTCCACACACTCGCACACTCCACACACTCGCACACACTCCACACACTCGCACACACACTCGCGCACACACACACACTCCACACACACACACACACTCCACACACACACACACACACTCCACACACACACACACACTCCACACACACACACACACACACTCCACACACACTCGCACACACTCCACACACTCGCACACACACTCGCGCACACACACACACTCCACACACACACACACACACACTCCACACACACACACACACACTCCACACACTCCACACACACACACACACTCCACACACACACACACACACACTCCACACACACACACACACACACTCCACACACACTCGCACACACACACACACTCCACACACACACACACACTCCACACACTCCACACACACACACACACTCCACACACACACACACACACACTCCACACACACACACACACACACTCGCACACACACTCGCGCACACACACACACTCCACACACACACACACACTCCACACACACACACACACACTCCACACACTCCACACACACACACACACTCCACACACACACACTCCACACACACACACACACACACTCCACACACTCGCACACTCCACACACTCGCACACACACACACAGACACACTCCACACTCGCACACACACTCACACACTCCACACACACTAACACACTCGCACACACACTCCACACACTCGCACACACACTCGCACACACACACACTCCACACACTCGCACACACACACTCCACACACACTCCACACATACACACACTCCACACACACACACTCCACACACACTCGCACACACACACTCCCCACACACTCGCACACACACTCGCACACACACACACACACTCCACACACACTCCACACACTCGCACACACACACACTCCACACACACACACACACACTCCACACACACTCCACACACTCGCACACACACACTCCACACACACTCCACACACTCGCACACACACACACACTCCATACACTCGCACACACACTCCACACACTCACTTGCACACACACTCACACTGCAGGAGGAATCATTGGGAGCTGTGTGTCCCAGCAGAGATGATGGTGCAGGAATGCGAGGCGTCTGTAAGATATTTAGTGGAATTACGCTGTCATTCTCAAAGATCAAACGCAGGAAACCAGGGCCTCCACGGCCAGCCAGGAAAATATTCATCAGGAGCGTTTATTTGTTTAGAAATTCTACATTCAGTATGAAACAAAAAAACATGCATGAATGGGATTAATGCCATTTGTATTGCTGTCTATATTATACAGTGTCCTAAAATAAGCAGCAGTGCCTCAATTGCAGAGACTCTGGACATGTGCGTGGACCCCCTTCAGTACAGCTTTATAAACGGGCTGGACTTGCATACAAAGAGAGACACACAGGTGTATACTAGGGCAGTTATTGTGGCTACAATGAGCTCTCCTTTAAGCTACTGTTGCTTACCTGGGATGCCTGCTTTTAGTTCCACTGTATAAGGGAAAGCCAGCACTAACCCTGAGCCTCTCCCTCACTCTGCACACACCTGCTCCCTCACTCTGCAGAGCACTGCTCCCTCACTCTGCACACACCACTCTGCAGAGCACTGCTCCCTCACTCTGCACACACCACTCTGCAGAGCACTGCTCCCTCACTCTGCACACACCACTCTGCAGAGCACTGCTCTCTCACTCTGCACACACCACTCTGCAGAGCACTGCTCCCTCACTCTGTAGAGCACTGCTCCCTCACTCTGCAGAGGCAGTGAGGTCTAGAGGTTAGAGCTGAGTGACTGGGAGGCAGTGTGGTCTAAGGGTTAGAGCTGAGTGACTGGGAGGCAGTGTGGTCTAAGGGTTAGAGCTGAGGGACTGGGAGGCAGTGAGGTCTAGGGGTTAGAGCTGAGGGACTGGAAGGGACTGTGTTCAGTGGTTAGACCTGAGGGACTGGGGGGGACTGTGTTCAGTGGTTAGAGCTGAGGGACTGGGGGGGCTGGGAGGGACTGTTCAGTGCTGAGGGACTGGGAGGCAGTGTGGTCTAGTGGTTAGAGCTGAGGGACTGGGAGGGACTGTGTTCAGTGCTGTGAATCGCTCTGTTCTGTTCCCAGGAATGTTTACAAGGACTATCGCTACCTGGAGCTGGCCTGTGACTCCCATGAAGAGGTGGACAGCTGGAAGGCTTCTCTGCTGCGAGCCGGAGTCTACCCTGAGAAACCCTCTGTGAGTGACCCGCCTGTCCCCCACCCTGCCCCCCACTGCACACCCTGCACACCACTTCACAGTGAGGCTGCAGCACAGCGACTGAGCCCTCCTCACACTGGAGAGAAGGGCTTTCACAGTGAGGCCGCAGCACAGCGACTGAGCCCTCCTCACACTGGAGAGAAGGGCTTTCACAGTGAGGCCGCAGCACAGCGACTGAGCCCTCCTCACACTGGAGAGAAGGGCTTTCACAGTGAGGCCGCAGCACAGCGACTGAGCCCTCCTCACACTGGAGAGAAGGGCTTTCACAGTGAGGCTGCAGCACAGCGACTGAGCCCTCCTCACACTGGAGAGAAGGGCTTTCACAGTGAAGCCGCAGCACAGCGACTGAGCCCTCCTCACACTGGAGAGAAGGGCTTTCACAGTGAGGCCGCAGCACAGCGACTGAGCCCTCCTCACACTGGAGAGAAGGGCTTTCACAGTGAGGCTGCAGCACAGCGACTGAGCCCTCCTCACACTGGAGAGAAGGGCTTTCACAGTGAGGCCGCAGCACAGCGACTGAGCCCTCCTCACACTGGAGAGAAGGGCTTTCACAGTGAGGCTGCAGCACAGCGACTGAGCCCTCCTCACACTGGAGAGAAGGGCTTTCACAGTGAGGCCGCAGCACAGCGACTGAGCCCTCCTCACACTGGAGAGAAGGGCTTTCACAGTGAGGCCGCAGCACAGCGACTGAGCCCTCCTCACACTGGAGAGAAGGGCTTTCACAGTGAGGCCGCAGCACAGTGACTGAGCCCTCCTCACACTGGAGAGAAGGGCTTACACAGTGAGGCCGCAGCACAGCGACTGAGCCCTCCTCACACTGGAGAGAAGGGCTTTCACAGTGAGGCTGCAGCACAGCGACTGAGCCCTCCTCACACTGGAGAGAAGGGCTTTCACAGTGAGGCCGCAGCACAGCGACTGAGCCCTCCTCACACTGGAGAGAAGGGCTTTCACAGTGAGGCTGCAGCACAGTGACTGAGCCCTCCTCACACTGGAGAGAAGGGCTTTCACAGTGAGGCTGCAGCACAGCGACTGAGCCCTCCTCACACTGGAGAGAAGGGCTTTCAGTGAGGCTGCAGCACAGCGACTGAGCCCTCCTCACACTGGAGAGAAGGGCTTTCACAGTGAGGCTGCAGCACAGCGACTGAGCCCTCCTCACACTGGAGAGAAGGGCTTTCACAGTGAGGCTGCAGCACAGCGACTGAGCCCTCCTCACACTTGAGAGAAGGGCTTTCACAGTGAGGCTGCAGCACAGCGACTGAGCCCTCCTCACACTGGAGAGAAGGGCTTTCACAGTGAGGCTGCAGCACAGCGACTGAGCCCTCCTCACACTGGAGAGAAGGGCTTTCACAGTGAGGCTGCAGCACAGCGACTGAGCCCTCCTCACACTGGAGAGAAGGGCTTTCACAGTGAGGCCGCAGCACAGCGACTGAGCCCTCCTCACACTGGAGAGAAGGGCTTTCACAGTGAGGCTGCAGCACAGCGACTGAGCCCTCCTCACACTGGAGAGAAGGGCTTTCACAGTGAGGCCGGTGCAGCAGCTGGTTCTCATTACAGAGGAGCTGCGATCCAGGCAGTGAATTCCAGCGACTGTCCCTGAGCAGCCGGGAGAGAGACCGCCACACCCTCGTCAGAGCAAAGAGTAACACAGCACAGGGAAAGCATGGGAAGTATAGGCAAGAGCTGGAAAGAATAGCAAGGTATGGTAAAGCATATTCCAAAACAAACCATGGTCAACTAACCCTTAGAAAAGATTCCAGCAGTAAAAGCACAGTAAGTGGAATAAAGCACGGCGCAGAATGGGTAAGAGTTGTAAAGCACAGAGGGCTATAAAGCTTCTTTAAAGAAATGGTAGTTGCATAGTATAACTATGGGACAAGAAAGAGAAAACTGCAAAGTGCCTGTCACAGATTGGGATGGTGGGTGACATCAGACCAGGGAGGAGACGCAGACAGCACTGGGGTATGAATGAACGTGCTGGGGTGCAGATTTATTACAAAATAAAAGGGGTTAAACAGAAACAAAACACTTATCCCAAAACAAAATGGCACAGTGGCCAAAATAAATAGATAGATACAAAACAAAACAAAAACAAGCGTCGAGCTGTGGAAACCAGCATGGGTAGCAATGGCTTTCTAATAATATCGACTCTCGACTCTCTAAATATATCGACTCTCTAACAATATCGACTCTCGTCTCTAATAATATCGACTCTCTAATAATATCGACTCCCGTCTCTCTAATAATATCGACTCTCTAATAATATCGACTCTCGTCTCTCTAATAATATCGACTCTCTGATAATATCGACGCTCGTCTCTCTAAATATATCGACTCCCGTCTCTGAAAATATCGACTCTCTAATAATATCGACTCCCGTCTCTCTAATAATATCGACTCTCTAATAATATCGACTCCCGTCTCTCTAATAATATCGACTCTCTAATAATATCGACTCTCGTCTCTCTAAATATATCGACTCTCTAATAATATCGACTCGTCTCTCTAAATATATCGACTCTCGTCTCTAATAATATCGACTCTCGACTCTAAATATATCGACTCTCTAATAATATCGACTCCCGTCTCTCTAATAATATCGACTCTCTAATAATATCGACTCCCGTCTCTCTAATAATATCGACTCTCTAATAATATCGACTCTCGACTCTAAATATATCGACTCTCTAATAATATCGACTCTCGTCTCTCTAAATATATCGACTCCCGTCTCTCTAAAAATGTCGACTCTCTAATAATATCGACTCTCGTCTCTCTAAAAATGTCGACTCTCTAATAATATCGACTCTCGTCTCTCTAAATATATCGACTCTCTAATAATATCGACTCTCGTCTCTCTAAATATATCGACTCTCTAATAATATCGACTCCCATCTCTCTAAAAATGTCGACTCTCTAATAATATCGACTCTCGTCTCTCTAAATATATCGACTCTCTAATAATATCGACTCTCGTCTCTCTAAATATATCGACTCCCGTCTCTCTAAAAATGTCGACTCTCTAATAATATCGACTCTCGTCTCTCTAAATATATCGACTCTCTAATAATATCGACTCTCGTCTCTCTAATAATATCGACTCTCGTCTCTCTAATAATATCGACTCTCATCTCTTGTCTCTCGTTCTGCCTCCGAACACACTAACCTGTTCAGCTAAAGCTGCTTGTTTCTGTATTGTGACGGAGGGATTAACTGGCTATCAGTTCCCTAGTTTATCCCCCCGGGTTTCTCATGCACGTGGTCAGCAGCCAGATTGTCAGTACTCACTCACTGTTGACCACGCATTCTCACCATTTGATCTGGAAGGGACATTTTAACCCCATCCAGGCTGTAAACAATAATAACAAAACATTGTGTTTTTATACACAAAACATACATTTTAAATAATAATACAACAAATACAAATACAAAATAACACAAAACCTAAAATAATCAGAGGCGGGGAGTACCCCCTCACAATGACCAAGCAAGGGTCTGCAGTCCTTGTGAGTTCCTGACAGATACTGCATAAATATAGAGAGAGAGCTGAGGGACTGGGAGGGAGGCAGGATGGCTCAGTGGTTGGCGCTCAGGGAGTGGGAGGGTGTGGTTTAGTGTCCTGCTACGGGAGAGCCTGTACTGTTGAACCCGTGTCCCTAGATCACACTGCTCGAGGGGTCTTTGGATGAAGCTGCAGTAATCTGTTTGAGGCGCCTGTACTGGAGCCACACAGTCACCCAGCAGAGAGAGACACATGTTTTCCATCTATTTCTTTTCAAGTTAAATTCCAGACGCTTGTTTTTTGTATGGGAGGCTGTGTGGTCTAGTGGTTAAAGAAAAGGGCTTGTAACCAAGAGGTCCCCAGTTCAACTCCCACCTCAGCCACTGACTCATTGTGTGACCCTGTCAAGTCACTTAACCTCCTTGTGCTCAGTCTTTCGGGTGAGACGTAGTTGTAAGTGACTCTGCAGCTAATATGCTTTACCATACCTCATACCTCAATGCTTACCCGTGCTTTGCCATGCTTTCATTACTATGAGACACTTTGCTAAGGGCAGGAGGGGCCGGTGCCCTGTTGGAGGGTCAGTTTGGTCTGTTTGTAAAGAGACCCCTCTCCCCTCACTACCCAGGGCTCCTGCCTCAGTGGGGGAGTTTCTGTTGTTTCAGAGAAGGAGTTAAAAGCCTCTGTGCTTGATTGTGGTCTGGGCTTCCCAATGGGTGGAGGGAGGTAATGAGAGCCAGCTGTCCCTGTGTGCTGAGCCAGCGAAGGGGAGCCCCTCCCTCCTCACTGCAGCGGAGTCCAGATCCGTGAGCTCTCTCCCAGCACTTCAGCCTTAGCACTGCAGTCCCTATGGGTTCTACTGGAATGCTGAGCCAATCAATATCTTTACATCTTAAAGCTTTAAGCAGATTTTTTTTAATCATTTTTTTTTTTACGAGCGAGCAGTTTAGAGCTCTTTTGAAGCACACTGGGATGCTTATTCATGAAGGACGCTGTTTAAATTAATTTGGTAACGGCTGGACTCCCATTACATAGCAGTTTGACCCATTCCTGGTTTTACTATGAGTTTAATAAGACTCATCTGAGCTGGTTACCTGCAAAAAACTGCAAAAATACTGTGCAAAAATACCAGGGCAAACTTTTATAAAGGAAGCTCTCTTGAGTGTTGAATAGGTATGGTAACCCTGCTCTTCTTCATTGGGTGTTGCTGGTGGGTGTTGCTGGTGGGTGATTGCTGGTGGGTGATTGCTGGTGGGTGTTGCTGGTGGCTGACGGCTCTCTCCTCTCTTGCAGGTGGACAGCGATGACTCGGGCCCCTCTGATAACTTCTCCATGGACCCCCAGCTGGAGCGGCAGGTGGAGACCATCAGGAACCTGGTCGACTCTTACATGGCCATCGTCAACAAGTGCATCCGGGACCTCATGCCCAAGACCATCATGCACCTCATGATCAGCAACGTAAGAGGCCACTGCAGTACCGCCTGCCGAGGCTAGGGGGCAGCTGTGGTTCAGTTTGCTCTGGTTCAGATTGCTCTGGTTCAGTTTGCTGTGGTTCAGTTTGCTGTGTTTCAGTTTGCTCTGGTTCAGTTTGCTGTGGTTCAGTTTGCTCTGGTTCAGTTTGCTGTGGTTCAGATTGCTCTGGTTCAGTTTGCTGTGGTTCAGTTTGCTGTGGTTCAGTTTGCTGTGGTTCAGTTTGCTGTGGTTCAGTTTGCTCTGGTTCAGTTTGCTGTGGTTCAGTTTGCTGTGGTTCAGTTTGCTGTGTTTCAGTTTGCTCTGGTTCAGTTTGCTGTGGTTCAGTTTGCTGTGGTTCAGTTTGCTGTGGTTCAGTTTGCTCTGGTTCAGTTTGCTGTGGTTCAGTTTGCTCTGGTTCAGTTTGCTCTGGTTCAGTTTGCTGTGGTTCAGTTTGCTGTGGTTCAGTTTGCTCTGGTTCAGTTTGCTGTGGTTCAGTTTGCTGTGGTTCAGTTTGCTGTGGTTCAGTTTGCTCTGGTTCAGTTTGCTGTGGTTCAGTTTGCTGTGGTTCAGTTTGCTGTGGTTCAGTTTGCTCTGGTTCAGTTTGCTGTGGTTCAGTTTGCTGTGGTTCAGTTTGCTCTGGTTCAGTTTGCTCTGGTTCAGGTATTGAGTTCTGGTTCTGATCTCTCTGTTTGTCCTGGCAGGTGAAGGAGTTCATCAACGCGGAGCTGCTGGCCCAGCTGTACTCCACGGAGGATCAGAGCGTGCTGATGGACGAGTCTGCAGAGCAGGCACAGCGCCGGGACGAGGTCCTGCGCACTCACCACGCCCTGAAGGAGGCACTAGCGATCATCGGAGACATCTCCACCACCACCATCTCCACACCACTTCCGCCCCCCGTCGACAACTCCTGGCAGGGGGGCCGCAGGTATTGAGACGGGGGGAATGGGAGGGTGTAGTGGTACAGGTACTGAGACAGGGGGGGAATGGGAGGGTGTAGGGGCACAGGTACTGAGACGGGGGGAATGGGAGGGTGTAGAGGTACAGGTACTGAGACAGGGGGGGAATGGGAGGGTCTAGGGGCACAGGTACTGAGACAGGGGGGGAATGGGAGGGTGTAGGGGCACAGGTACTGAGACGGGGGGAATGGGAGGGTGTAGGGGCACAGGTACTGAGACGGGGGGAATGGGAGGGTGTAGAGGTACAGGTACTGAGACAGGGGGGGAATGGGAGGGTCTAGGGGCACAGGTACTGAGACAGGGGGGAATGGGAGGGTGTAGGGGCACAGGTACTGAGACGGGGGAATGGGAGGGTGTAGGGGCACAGGTACTGAGACAGGGGGTATGGGAGGGTGTAGGGGCACAGGTAGTGAGATGGGGGAATGGGAGGGTGTAGGGGGCAGTGGTACTGACAGGGTGATGAGGCAGGCAATCTCTTCTTGAAATTAATAATAATAACAATAATAATAATAATAATGATGACGATGATGATGATGATGATGATGATGATGATGATGATGATGATGATGATGATGATGATGATGATGAACCCTGTGTATTAGTTGCTCTATACATTGATGATAATCGTTTCTTCACACTCTCCCTGTCCTCCCCAACCCTCTCTCCCTCTTCTCCCACCTCTCTCCCTCCTCACCCCTCTCTCCCTCCTCACCCTCTCTCCCTCCTCACCCTCTCTCCTCCTCACCCCTCTCTCCCTCCTCACCCTCTCTCCCTCTTCTCCCACCTCTCTCCCTCCCCACCCCTCTCTCCCTCCTCACCCTCTCTCCTCCCCACCCCTCTCCCTCTCTCTCTCCTCCCCACCCCTCTCTCCCTCTCCCTCTCCTCCCACCTCTCTTGCTCCTCACCGTTCTCCTTCTCTCCCTCCTCGACCCTCCCTTTCCTTCTCCCCTACCTCTCTCTCCCTCTCCTCCCTACCCCTCCCTCTCTCTCTCTCCCTCTCTCTCCCTCTCTGCTCAGGTCGCCCCCTCTGAGCCCCACTGCCCCCCGGAGGCTGCTCTCCTCCTCTCGTGTCCCTGCAGGTCGAGGCCCCGCCCCCGCGGCCCCCCCTGTTCCGTCACGCCCCGGCCCGCTGCCCCCCCTCAACAATAACGCTGAGGCGCCCACCGCCCCCCCCCAGGTCCCCAGCCGGCCCAACCGCGCCCCCCCCAGCATTCCCAGGTAGGTTCTGGAGCTGCACTGACAGGAAGTGCGCGGCTCTCTGAAAGCTAGACTTACAAACAGCACTGATCAGTAACTCCTGAGATCAATGAGACAGCACTGATCAGTAACTCCTGAGATCAATGAGACAGCACTGATCAGTAACTCCTGAGATCAATGAGTCAGCACTGATCAGTAACTCCTGAGATCAATGAGACAGCACTAATCAGTAACTCCTGAGATCAATGAGACAGCACTGATCAGTAACTCCTGAGATCAATGAGACAGCACTAATCAGTAACTCTTGAGATCAATGAGACAGCACTGATCAGTAACTC
>NC_081200.1:42163047-42240547 GCF_902713425.1 Acipenser ruthenus | reverse complement strand
CTTCAAACCCGGGTGGTGCTTCAAACCCGGGTGCTGCTTCAAACCCGGGTGCTGCTTCAAACCCAGGTGCTGCTTCAAACCCAGGTGCTGCTTCAAACCGAGCTGCTGCTTCAAACCCAGGTGCTGCTTCAAACCGAGCTGCTGCTTCAAACCCAGGTGCTGCTTCAAACCCAGGTGCTGCTTCAAACCCGGGTGCTGCTTCAAACCCGGGTGCTGCTTCAAACCGAGCTGCTGCTTCAAACCGAGCTGCTGCTTCAAACCCGGGTGCTGCTTCAAACCCGGGTGCTGCTTCAAACCGAGCTGCTGCTTCAAACCCGGGTGCTGCTTCAAACTGAGCTGCTGCTTCAAACCCGGGTGCTGCTTCAAACCGAGCTGCTGCTTCAAACCGAGCTGCTGCTTCAAACCCGGGTGCTGCTTCAAACTGAGCTGCTGCTTCAAACCCGGGTGCTGCTTCAAACCGAGCTGCTGCTTCAAACCGAGCTGCTGCTTCAAACCCGGGTGCTGCTTCAAACCCGGGTGCTGCTTCAAACCGAGCTGCTGCTTCAAACCCGGGTGGTGCTTCAAACCCGGGTGCTGCTTCAAACCCAGGTGCTGCTTCAAACCCAGGTGCTGCTTCAAACCGAGCTGCTGCTTCAAACCCGGGTGGTGCTTCAAACCCGGGTGCTGCTTCAAACCGAGCTGCTGCTTCAAACAGAGCTGCTGCTTCAAACCCAGGTGCTGCTTCAAACCGAGCTGCTGCTTCAAACCGAGCTGCTGCTTCAAACCCGGGTGCTGCTTCAAACCCGGGTGCTGCTTCAAACCGAGCTGCTGCTTCAAACCCGGGTGGTGCTTCAAACCCGGGTGCTGCTTCAAACCGAGCTGCTGCTTCAAACCCGGGTGCTGCTTCAAACCCGGGTGCTGCTTCAAACCGAGCTGCTGCTTCAAACCCGGGTGCTGCTTCAAACCCAGGTGCTGCTTCAAACCGAGCTGCTGCTTCAAACCCGGGTGCTGCTTCAAACCCAGGTGCTGCTTCAAACCCAGGTGCTGCTTCAAACCCGGGTGCTGCTTCAAACCCGGGTGCTGCTTCAAACCCAGGTGCTGCTTCAAACCCAGGTGCTGCTTCAAACCGAGCTGCTGCTTCAAACCCGGGTGCTGCTTCAAACCCAGGTGCTGCTTCAAACCGAGCTGCTGCTTCAAACCCAGGTGCTGCTTCAAACCGAGCTGCTGCTTCAAACCCGGGTGCTGCTTCAAACCCAGGTGCTGCTTCAAACCGAGCTGCTGCTTCAAACCCGGGTGCTGCTTCAAACCAAGCTGCTGCTTCAAACCCGGGTGCTGCTTCAAGCCCAGGTGCTGCTTCAAATCGAGCTGCTGCTTCAAACCCAGGTGCTGCTTCAAACCAAGCTGCTGCTTCAAACCCGGGTGCTGCTTCAAACTGCGCTTTTGGGATGTCTTATTAATGGATTGGTTTCTTTGACCAGGAGATCAGTCCCAGCAGTGCCATGTTTCTTCAAAGCAGTGTCATTCATTATCACTCTGCCCGTTTATGTGCTCACGGTTCCGTACTGAGACACGTGTCATCATTACAGACAGAACAGTCGTCATGGTGATGGCCTTTCCATTGTTACCTGCTGGTGAATTGACAGCCCCTGCGCCACGTGGTTTAGTTTAGTGCTAAATCCATACGTGTTTAATGCGCATTGTCCTCGTGTGTGTGTGCTTTACCGCAGCGTGTACCGTATTACAAAACGTGTACAA
This sequence comes from Acipenser ruthenus, assembly GCF_902713425.1. Taxonomy (NCBI): domain Eukaryota; kingdom Metazoa; phylum Chordata; class Actinopteri; order Acipenseriformes; family Acipenseridae; genus Acipenser; species Acipenser ruthenus. The sequence goes on along the minus strand of NC_081200.1, from coordinate 42,238,813 downwards.
GTGTATGCTCTGCAAAGCATAGTTTTATTTGTTCTCATTTGGGGTAAGTTTTCTGCGGTGGTATTTGTGAAGTGGAGAAGCCTGCTCTGGCGACGATGGAAACTCAAGTTTGTTCTGCACCAGAAGAGACGCCTGAGAAAGGAAATCGCAAGCCTGGTAACGGGAGCGTCAAGGTAAGGGCAGCGCCGCCTAGTGGAGCAGGCGGGTGAAACGGCGTGCGTGTGTCTCGTTATGGGATGCTGCAGTGCAGCACTAAAGCAATTCGACTTTCTGAATTCAGGAGATTCGGGCGAGCGGGTTTGTTCTAGAGGCGCGGGGTGCTGATTTTCCTGACTGGGAGTTTGTAGTTTCTTGTTTGTTCCCGCACCGGTAGGTGGGGATGCTAATGTGGAAGCTGTCTTCGTGTTCATTCGCTTGATCTATTTCTCTATGTCTGTCTGTATTGTTGCAGTTTTCAATTACACACCTCCAATACCAGACTGTAACCCACCTGCGCCACAGCGGCTGCATCACACCGTCACATCCTACTAATTCTATTAGTGTTACAATTCCTTTATCAGTGTTATTATTACACGAGTTTTAAATGCTTTCTTTACGCTACATCGCTCAGATCGCTCTCGTTTAATGTGTAAATGTGAGACTCCGGCCCCACTTAAAGTCAAATCCAAACCTTGCTATTGAAGATGGCCAGCGCCTCGTTCAGGCTTCACACCGACATCGCTGCTTGACCAGGAAAAACAAAAACAAACCACAAATCAAAGTGCGTTTCAACATGTCTGTTCACTGAGCCTGCAGCCCTGCCCTCAGATCTTATTTTAAAGCCACGGCTCTCAGTGTGTGAGCTTTGGAATAGCACTGGATATAAAATATAACGCACTGTACCGTATTACAGCAGACAGTACGTCTGTACTTTCACTATAGCATGCATTAAAACAACACTCCTCGTCTACGGCCACACCACCCTGAAAATGCCCGATCTAGGAAACTAAGCTGCGTCGGGCCTGGTTAATAGTTGGATGGGAGACCGCCTGGGAATACCAGGTGCTGTAGATTTTTACTGCGGCTTCCCAGCAGGGGGCGATATCACCCATACATCCTGAGCACGAACTGCATTCTACAGCTGAGGCATTCTCTCAATCGTATCTGTTTTTCTTTAAGTGCAAAGGAGATTTTAAAAGAAGTAACACTGTCTCCTAGATTTCCTATAACTCAAAATGTAACATTTTGGAAATTAAATAAATTAAAATGAAAAAAAAAGTATTAATGTCTGTTAGCATTTCACCAAAATATGACCAGCCTCGGTTATGCTTTTGAAAGGGTAGTATTGCCCCCTGCTGACTGGCTGCAGACATGCACCAAACGCGTTCTCCACCCCATGTACAGCACTGTGGCTGTGTTTCAATAGCGAAGCTAGTATTGAAATCCATATTCGTTCACCAATAATAGTATTAATAATAAAAGCAATATCAACAACAAGAATGACAATACAAACAACACTCATACTAACACTTGCATGTCTATGGAATGGAAAGCATTGAAGTTCATCACAGATAGGTGAGTCAGGGTGAGGCTCTGAGTGAGTCAGGGTGAGGCTCTGAGTCAGCGAGGCTCTGATTGAGTCAGGGGGAGGCTCTGATTGAGTCAGGGGGGGGCTCTGATTGAGTCAGGGTGAGTCACTGATTGAGTCAGGGTGAGGCTCTGATTGAGTCAGGGCGAGTTTCTCCGGCTCTCACTGCAGGAAGCGGGACAGATCCTCCTTGATCTCGGCCTCGTCCCAAGGCCCGTGGATGTTGTCCTTGTAGAGATGCCAGGAAGATAGCCGTGCTCTTCAGGTCGGCCCAGCGGCTCCGCCCACACCGCGCCCGACCCCGCCCCCAGTCCACCAGGTCGTACAGCGCGTAGCCGACCAGGTAGCCAACCAGCCCGGCGGCGATGAGCCAGTGCGGTGAGAGCAGCCCCTGGTCCATGTGCCCCCAGAGCAGCACGAAGACACACACGCAGCTGCTGCGTCACCAGCACCGACTCGTACACCACGCTGCAGTAGTGGTAGTGCCGCACGTACATGTTCTTGCGCAGCTCCTCCAGGAAGCGCCGGTCCACGTAGTTGTCAGGGAAGGGCTGCTGCTCGTACAGGACCTTCTTCCAGGGCACCGCGGGGGAGGGGGGGGGTGGGCTCCCATCACACCGCGGGGGGGGGGCCAACACGCACAGAGCCTGCTGGACAAGCATTCCAATCAGAGTTACTGACAATACAGCTGCATGACCGATCACTGCATTACTGAGACAGAGCTCTCCACAGAAATCAGTTACTGACAATACAGCTGCATGACCGATCACTGCATTACTGAGACAGAGCTCTCCACAGAAATCAGTTACTGACAATACAGCAGCATGACCGATCACTGCATTACTGAGAGCTCTCCACAGAAATCAGTTACTGACAATACAGCTGCATGATCGATCACCGCATTACTGAGACAGAGCTCTCCACAGAAATCACAGTTACTGCTACTGCTTTCATTTTTGTTTTTTTATTTTTTGTTAAGTACCCGAAAACTGCCAGTAATTTACCGCGTGTCGTCGGGGGGGGGGGGATTTGTCGCGTAATCATAAGAAAGTTTACAAACGAGAGGAGGCCATTCAGCCCATCTTGCTCGTTTGGTTGTTCGGGAGAATATAGACTAACCCTCACCCTTAACCTTAACCTAAAAAGTGTTCACTTCGGGATACGGCCAAAACAAACCGTGGCGAAAGTGCGGAAGACGAATCGCCAGAGCACCTGATTGCATGATATATACAATAAGCAAAGGAAACTCATTTCCACGGGGCGCTGAAATTCTGTGTAATTATAATATACGAGCAGAACGGCAAGAGTACTCTCATCTCCATCTGCGATATTAATATTTGACAGTGTGTAATATACGAACTATCGCGATGTGTTTTAGACACACTGCAGACAGCAACTCCAGCGTGTTCTGAGAAACGCTCCTAATTCATCGCTAACATTATTATTATTATTATTATTATTATTATTATTATTATTATTATGTATTTATTACTTACAATTGTTACAAGATATCACATTACACATTATTTCATACATTCGTTATGCGTGAAATACAAACACGACTGCTGCAGCTAAATCAGCCCAGTTCACCGTCGGCATGGCATAAAAGACGCTGTCTTAGTTCAAATGAATAAATACATGAATTAAGTAATTAATAAACACATTTTAAACATGGAGAGGAGAGAGAACCCCCGAAGCGTAGATGGTGGTGAACTCAGCTGCCCGCGTGACGAGCTGCATCTCGGCGTCTTCATGACGTCACAGCGCCCTCCAGCGGCTTCCCTGTAAACTCCGTGTTGAACGTTTTAAAAAGGAGATGCGGTTGTTTTGAGATGCAGAAGCAATACTCTGCAGTATAGATGTGCTGAGAACTGTGACGAGGAGGGGGAGATGCCAGCTGGAATTACACCATTTGTTTTTTGTGTATCCATTGTATTGCATAGTGGTTTTGATTGAGTTTAACGACACACACCCAAGCTTGTTACCTGTACACACTGTGGCTGATCAAGCTTGCAGTAACACGTGGGTGAAGCTGCTGTGCAACAGGAGTCTTATTTCCACCCCCTGACAGTTCAGTATTTATTGATTTATTTCTCCAATGTAAAACGTGCAATACTTTTTTCCCCTTTAAAGAAAAATGTACCCTTTTAAAAGATATAGAAATCTGGACTTGGTGGTCCAGTGGTTAAAGAAAATGACTTGTTAACGGGAGATTCGAGGTTCAATCACAGCTCAGCCACTGACTCCCTGTGTGTGTGTGATCCTGAGCAAGTCACTGAACCTCCTTGTGCTCCGTCCTTCGAATGAGACGTAAAGCAAACGAGGTCCTATTGGAAGTGACTCTGCAGCAGCCACTGACTCCCTGTGTGTGTGTGTGATCCTGAGCAAGTCACTGAACCTCCTTGTGCTCCATCCTTCGAATGAGACGTAAAACAAACGAGGTCCTATTGGAAGTGACTCTGCAGCAGCCACTGACTCCCTGTGTGTGTGTGTGATCCTGAGCAAGTCACTGAACCTCCTTGTGCTCCGTCCTTCGAATGAGACTTAAAACAAACGAGGTCCTATTGGAAGTGACTCTGCAGCAGCCACTGACTCCCTGTGTGTGTGTGTGATCCTGAGCAAGTCACTGAACCTCCTTGTGCTCCGTCCTTCGAATGAGACGTAAAGCAAACGAGGTCCTATTGGAAGTGACTCTGCAGCAGCCACTGACTCCCTGTGTGTGTGTGTGATCCTGAGCAAGTCACTGAACCTCCTTGTGCTCCGTCCTTCGAATGAGACTTAAAACAAACGAGGTCCTATTGGAAGTGACTCTGCAGCAGCCACTGACTCCCTGTGTGTGTGTGTGATCCTGAGCAAGTCACTGAACCTCCTTGTGCTCCGTCCTTCGAATGAGACGTAAAACAAACGAGGTCCTATTGGAAGTGACTCTGCAGCAGCAGCAGCAGCAGTTGTTGATGATGCAGAGTTCACCCCCTAGTCTCTGTAAGTCGCTTTGGATAAAAGCATTTTCTGAATGACTCATTCATAATTACTAATAATAACCCAGCTGTGCTGTTCAGGTGTGGGTTTGTGTTGAGATTCTGAACAGCCCTTTCCTGTGTAGATTACACACTGGTGCAAAAGCCTTTGAAATCCTTCCTATTGATGTGGTGTCTCCACTCAGAAAAGCTTCCCACGGCGCATCTGCATGACAGTCGTTTGATTTACCATGGATATACTGTGCATTTACCATGGATATACTGTGCATTTACCATGGATATACTGTGCATTTACCATGGATTTACCCTGCATTTACCATGGATTTACCCTGCATTTACCATGGATATACTGTGCATTTACCATGGATATACTGTGCATTTACCATGGATTTACCCTGCATTTACCATGGATATACTGTGCATTTACCATGGATATACTGTGCATTTACCATGGATATACTGTGCATTTACCATAGCTTACCATGGCTTGTGATATTGTTTTTACAATTACACTTTGCTGTGCTTTTACTATGGGACACTTTTATAAGGGTTAGTTTGCCATGGTTTATTTTTTAATATCCTTTGCCATGCTTTCACTGTGCTTTCTTACACCTTGCTATGCTTTTACTATGGGAAGCTTGTATAAGGGTCATTGCTCTAGGCCTGGTCAGCGACTCTCCCTGGACTGACTCAGCAAACAGGATGTGTGTGCTTGACCAGGGTGGGGTGTTTGCAGGGTCCGGCTGCTGCCTGGATCCTGGATACTGTGAGCGCTCCCCTCCCTCCCTCCTCTCCCGCAGGTGGCCACAGTGCAGATCGACAGGCTGCCCCACACCTGGGTGCAGCCCAGGGGCTCGAGTCCTGGAGAACAGGACAGGCAGAGAGACTCTTCACAGCAGAGACTGCACAGGTAGGGGGGAGCTGGTGTGTGAGTGAGTGAGTGAGTGAGTGTGTGTGAGAGTGAGTGAGGGAGTATGAGAGAGTGAGGGAATGCTGCTCCTGTATGAGATTGCACTGAGCAGTGTTTGAAGCTTGTATGAAGTGAATGCTGCTCCTGTATGAGATTGCACTGAGCAGTGTTTGAAGCTTGTATGAAGTGAATGCTGCTCCTGTATGAGATTGCACTGAGCAGTGTTTGAAGCTTGTATGAAGTGAATGCTGCTCCTGTATGAGATTGCACTGAGCAGTGTTTGAAGCTTGTATGAAGTGAATGCTGCTCCTGTATGAGATTGCACTGAGCAGTGTTTGAAGCTTGTATGAAGTGAATGCTGCTCCTGTATGAGATTGCACTGAGCAGTGTTTGAAGCTTGTATGAAGTGAATGCTGCTCCTGTATGAGATTGCACTGAGCAGTGTTTGAAGCTTGTATGAAGTGAATGCTGCTCCTGTATGAGATTGCACTGAGCAGTGTTTGAAGCTTGTATGAAGTGAATGCTGCTCCTGTATGAGATTGCACTGAGCAGTGTTTGAAGCTTGTATGAAGTGAATGCTGCTCCTGTATGAGATTGCACTGAGCAGTGTTTGAAGCTTGTATGAAGTGAATGCTGCTCCTGTACGAATCCCTCATCTGTTTTGTCAGGTCGTGGTTGGCAAGGCAGAGATGGAAGCCAGGGTTCACCCTGTCCCCTAGCGAGTCCGCTCGGAGGAAATCCGTCTACCTCATGATCTCCTCACCCTTCAAGCAGAACCCCCAGGCATGGCAGCCTCGCACGGGCACCGCCAGAGGGACAGAGAGGCCGGGGGTAAGTGCCAACTGCCTTCACAAAACCAGAGTGTACAAGAATCAGCATGAAGTTTCAGAACTCAGGTATCACTGAAATGAGCAGGGAGGTGTCAGGGGGAGTTTGAACAATCAGACCCTTGTACGAAGACTAACCCTAACCCTAACCTGTGAGTCTATTAGGAGGAGCTACTCATGCAGCTGTAAGGGACGAACAGTGTCTTTAACATCGTCAAACTCCCAGCTGCTGATCATTTCAATAATATACTTCATTGTAGGTAAAAACCCAGGACTGGGTGCAGCAGGGCTAGGGTGAGTTTCAAGCCCTGCCAGAATGTGCAAAAGGAACGTGTCTCTGTGTCTAATATAAGAGCACACAGTTTAAATACCCCGCCCATCCCCATCAATAATAACTCACATTTTTGATGTGCTCCTGCAAATCCGTAAGTTTTAAAACACATGCAGTGAAAAAGCGTCACACTGCTGAGGCCTGGAGACAACACACTTGTGTACTTAGGAAGGACCTCTGCAAACTGGTGGGCCGATCAGAACCGCTGTCAATCAGAACCGTGAATCCGCCACTGTCTATCCCGTGTGTGTGGCTCACAGGTCCAGTTTGACAGCGAGGTTCTGTTCTGTTGTATTCAGTCACAGGACGGGCCTGGCATGGAGATTGTGGATCAGCTGGATCAGCCGAGCGAGAGGATGAGGGGAGCGCAGGCCAGGTGCGGCCAGCTGCGCAAAGCCAGGTGAGGGGGAAGGTAACTCAACCCGTCACCCGGCTGACACAACGCTTAACGAACACTCGCACTCTCACTGTCGTTTTGCTATTCATTCAGTGCCAGCCTGCATGTAAAAAGCACAAAATGGCTTTTTTTGTATAATGTTGCTATGCACTGGGGAAAACAGGTCTGTGACAGGGACGGTCTGTGATGCACCGTTTGCCACCCAGAGGGTCATTCCAATAACATCAAGAAGATTTAAAGTAGAATTGAAAACAATGCAAAGTGACCACGCAACCCTGCTGATCCTGTCTGCTGACCCATGAGAAGGTGACCCTGGGTGTGCTGGCTGACCCGTGTGTGTTCTCTCGGCCAGGCTGAAGCCCTTGTGTCCAGTGGCTGTGGAGGGGCCTGGCATCATCCACTGCAAAGGGATCGGTCCAGGTGAGGGCCCTACCGCCTCTCCTACTGCTGCTCACACACGGCTCTGCTCTGCTCACACAGCTCTGCTCTGACTCTGACTCTGCTCTGCTCACACACTGCTCTGCTCACACACTGCTCTGCTCACACTGCTCTGCTCACACAGCTCTGCTCTCACACTGCTCTGCTCTCACACTGCTCTGCTCTCACACAGCTCTGCTCACACTGCTCTGCTCACACACTGCTCTGTTCTGCTCCTGCTCTTCTCACACTGCTCTGCTCACACACTGCTCTGTTCTGCTCCTGCTCTGCTCACACAGCTCTGCTCTCACACTGCTCTGCTCTCACACAGCTCTGCTCACACTGCTCTGCTCACACACTGCTCTGTTCTGCTCCTGCTCTGCTCACACTGCTCTGCTCTCACACTGCTTTGTTCTGCTCCTGCTCTGCTCTGCTCTCACACTGCTCTGCTCACACGGCTCTGCTCTGCTCTCACACTGCTCTGCTCTGCATACATTCTGCTCTGCTGGTGCTGCAGGTGTAAAATACAAACTGGTCACCACCCACTGCCTGAGACCCTCCTCTTCCTGTCTGCTTTGAAGGTAGGACCGTCAACACCCCGCCCCCCCCCAAACTGCGCGGCGGTGGCAGGTGTGACCTCATCGGCTGGAGCTGGGTCACCCAGAGCAAAGGCTCTACCACTGTGCCGCTGTCCCCCCACTGCAGAGAGGAGCCCCAACACACAGGTAACTTGAGGAACTCATTGCCCTTCTCTATTGGAGATGCTGTGTCTGAAGTGTGGACTCCCCTGCCCATGTGTCTGTATCTCAGTGTGTGCAGTGACTCCCCTGCACATGTCTATATCTCAGTGTGTGCAGTGACTCCCCTGCCCATGTGTCTGTATCTCAGTGTGTGCAGTGACTCCCCTGCACATGTCTGTGAGAGTGCAGCGACTCCCCTGCACATGTGTCTGTATCAGTGTGCAGTGACTCCCCTGCCCATGTGTCTGTATCTCAGTGTGTGCAGTGACTCCTCTGCACATGTGTCTGTATCTCAGTGTGTGCAGTGACTCCTCTGCACATGTGTCTGTGTCTCTCTGCGTTCTCAGGGCTCACTATGGAACTGCAGTCGGGTCCCCCCTTGTTGCCCAAGGACTCGATCTCCAGAGTTCAAACCCCACAGGTAAGGAAGCTCAGAAAAAAAACCATTAGGTAGAAAATTAGGAGCATTTCATTATCGAAATTCACATCTTCACAGGTTATGAACGTTTCATTACAACCAGTTTGCTTTTCTTGGGAAAACTCAGGACGAGTTACATTGTCCTGACGCTGCTATGTGGAAGAGCAGAACATGTTAACAGCACAAAAAACACGAACACATGATCAGTCTGGTAGGAAACGCTACTGACAGGACCTCATTGTCAAGCTGACTTTTTACACACACTCTTCAACGTGCAGAGAAGTATTTATTTTATTTTTATTATTTGGTTAATATCCGTTTGGGTTTTCCACTCAATTCCTATTTGTCACTTTTTAAACTGTACTCGGAGCTCCTGAATTCCCAGAGACTGGGCGATGCAGTCAGAGGTGTCAGCTGCTTTCTATACAAGCCCTGCCAGAGTTATTCACCAAGTAAAACAAACAAACAAAAGCCCCAGAGCTTTACACATGGGAGCACATGAGTTTAGGTAGAACAGTTTACCATGAGATGCATGTTTTCTGAAGCCCCAATGTTAAACTGCAGTATTTTAGAAATCATTTTGAATGTATAAATTCCAGGACAAACTGTGCAGAGTTATTCAACAAGAAAATCTGAGTCAGTGAAGCTGGGTCTGGGAAGACAAACATTTAAACTGACGAAGGCATGCCCAAAACTCTCCCTTGTCTTTACACTGTCCCACAATTCATCATTAATGGGTTCATTTCTGTTCCAGTCGACCAACTGAAAGGCTGCAGTGCGCAGTCAGCCCAGCAGGTGGTGCTCGTTTGGATGAGGACAATGACTGCACTTGCAGCGTTGAAGCGGCTCTGTGACTGAGGGAGGGATTACCTGCTGAGAATAAATACCTGGACCAGGTTTTTGCTTCTAACATTGACTTGCATTTATTTCAATGTTTAAATAAAACCTTTACTTTCTGAAACTTCATCATTTTAGATTAGCAGAAGCGTTTCTACGCAATTACATTTTTTTTGTGTTGTAGGCATAGCAAGCACATCATCTTTCGTACGTTTTCCAAGCGTTATTGCAGAAGTGTGGAGTGCATGTGAGGAGGGTGCAGTGAACACATGCTCTGCTCTGAGCTAGAGAGTACCTCTCTGGTGCACTAAACCAGGGCTTGTCAGCCCCAGCACCCCACCAACACTACAGCCGGTTTTTATTTTTGTTTCAATTAAAAACTAAAATATATATTATATATATATATATATATATATATATATATATTAGCTGCTGCAGTAATTGATCCAAGTACTTTCAAAATAAAACATTATACATGTGAAGTGATTGTAACTGAACCCTGGTGGCTGAGAGCTGTGGCCGGGCGCCTCCACCGCACTCAGCACTTCTTTAACTGGGGCCGACAGAGACTTGCATCAGAACAATGCAGATGAAGAGTTGAGGGCTCCCTTTACAAAGCGGATCTTACTGCCTATAAAATATTCCCATTACAAAAGTGTGGTGTAGGGAGTGAAAGCAGTAGCTCTCACTGTCAGTGTTTTCTGTGCTCCTTGTGTTACACTGAGAGCAGCAGAGAAAGTGTAAGGGCAATCTTAGAGGGGCAGGGGCAGGGGCTGGAGCGGGGCAGGGACGGGGGCAGGGGCTGGAGCAGTGCAGGGGCTGGAGCGGGGCAGGGGCTGGAGCTGGAGCGGGGCAGGGGCTGGAGCGAGGCAGGGGCTGGAGCGGGACAGGGGCAGGGGCTGGAGCGGGGCAGGGACGGGGGCAGGGGCTGGAGCAGTGCAGGGGCTGGAGCGGGACAGGGGCTGGAGCAGGGCAAGGGCAGGGGCTGGAGCGGGGCGGGGGCTGGAGCAGGGCAGGGGCAGGGGCTGGAGCGGGGCGGGGGCAAGGGCAGGGGCTGGAGCGGAGCGGGGTGGGGGCGGGGGCAGGGGCAGGGGCTGGAGCAGTGCAGGGGCTGGAGCGGGACAGGGGCGGGGGCAAGGGCAGGAGCAGTTACTCTGCCTGCAGTACAGGGTCTTGTCTTTCCAGGCAGAAGCAGTAACAAGCTCTGGAGAGCCTCTGCAGGCAGACCAGAAAACTCTCGTAACAGTCCAATATAAAACTCCTGCATCTCATTCCGTGCAGAAGAACTTTGTTTCTGAGTATACAGCGGGCAGTGGGCAGCAGGGATTGTCTGAGCAATGACTGCTCTCAGCAGCAGCAGCAGCACAGGATGTGCTGTTTGTGTTTGTGGCTTCTCTTCCCCAACACAGGGACAGGAACTGAAGGCCTGGCGTAGACATGAGGGTGCGATCCTCTGAGGCCCTTTTGCTAGGAGGTTCTGGGTAGCAGAAAAAAACAAACAAACAAAAAAAAAAAACACAAGCGCAGCTAAACCCATGAAGAAGCAGCTCGCTCTCCATGACTCAGTGGGGTCTCCCTAAAACGCCTCTCTACCTGAAAGTCTGAGAAGCAGCAGCTCCTGTTCCCACAGAGCAGCTAGAGAGAAGCGGAAGTATTGCTGTTTTAAAAAAGAAAAAAAAAAAAATCCATTTCAAAACCAGTAACAAAGTGGTTGTCCCCGTCCCGGGTGGGGTGTGTTTTTGGGGGCTGGCGCTACGTGCGGCTCTTCCTCTTGTCCTCGAACAGGCTCCGCAGCAGGTAGACCTGCACCCCTGACACCAGCACCATGACCAGCAGATTGGTGATGCTCCACAGGTTGACGCGCTGGGAGTTGCTCTCCTGCAGGTTGCGGTCCCGCGCCTCGAAGGCACGCAGCAGCGTCTGGATCTGCACGCTCTTACCCAGCCGAGCCTTCACACTGTTCATCGCATCCTGAGAGAGGGGGAGAGGACAGCCCAGTTACACTGAGATACAGCAGCACACCCGATTCAGACTAAAGATACAAAACCAACAGTAGTTGAACTAAGATAAAGGTGGACAGTTTAGGGTTCCTGCAGGTGTTTGAAACTCCTCACAGACCCACTGTTTCAGCCTCTGCAGGCAATCTACACTCAGCAGGCAGCAGACACACTAAAGGAGATTTTACAAACAGCTGGTCAGGTAAGAGGGGGATTGATTCCAAGCGGTTTGCTCATTAATCAGAGACGGTCACCCTGACTTCTCTCATGTTAAACTGTTCTCATGAAATAAATATTCCCTCCTGAAACAAGAGACCCACAGAATACAAACAATACAGAGCTGAACTTGCCTGCCAAGAGACAGCCTGACCTTCCTGTTGTTTGCAGGGCAGAGAGACCTTGCTGTGTATCCAGGGAGAGAAAACAGCCCAGTGCTACAGCCAATCAGCAGCTAGAACCCACTGCCTTCCACACTGCAGCCCAGCACTGTACCCACTGAGCTACTCAAACCCAGTACCCAGCACCTTCTCTAACCACTGAGCTACTCAAACCCACTGCCCAGCACCTTCTCTAACCACTGAGCTACTCAAACCCACTGGCCAGCACCTTCTCTAACCATTGAGCTACTCAAACCCAGTGCCCCCATGCCCATACCAGGATGTCCTCCAGCTTCATGTCCAGCAGGTCAGTGCCGTGCACGTACTCCCTCCAGTCCTCGGGGTCCTCCTCTCCCCCGCCATCCATGTTGTCCAGGATCAGCTCGAAGAAAATGATCTTCTCCGAGATAGAGCTGAAGGAGTTGTCGAAACAGAACATGTAATCCCCGTCCTCCGTCTCCACCCTGGAGAGAGAGAGACACGAACACACCAGGCACGGGAATAAGACTCCTACTGCACAGCAGATTCACCCATTCCAGGTTTTACTACAAGCTTCATTAGCCACCGTGTGTACAGGTATCAAGCTCAGGTGTGTCTATTAAACTCCTAGTAAAAACCAGGAACGGATCAAACTGCTATGCAATGGGAGTCGTATTCTCATCCGTGCAGCAGCAAAGGCTGCAGTAAAACATGATGCATTTACTGACAAACAAAAAAACATAACAATGAAACACAGAAATGTGACATCCCGGCACTGCGATCAATACACCACTGGTCAGGGAAGCGGCTGGAGCAGAGAACAGGGCGCAGGTGCGGAGAGGGAAGAGGAGGGCGAGCTGGGAGGCCACGCCGAACCAGGAGTTCACTGCTTACTCACGTGTGGACCCCGTCTGACTTCCTGTGATCCCTGGCCAGCACATTCCCCGACGGAGAGGAGAGATAGAAATCCACATCCAGACCTGCCCCGTCTAGCACCTGTGAGATCAGAGACACAGAGGAGAGAGCAAGAATCAGTGACACTGAGCCATCAACAGAGACCAGGAGAGACACTGAGCCATCAACAGAGACCAGGAGAGACACTGAGCCATCAACAGAGACCAGGAGAGACACTGAGCCATCAACAGAGACCAGGAGAGACACTGACCCATCAACAGAGACCAGGAGAGACACTGACCCATCAACAGAGACCAGGAGACACTGAGCCATCAACAGAGACCAGGAGAGACACTGAGCCATCAACAGAGACCAGGAGAGACACTGAGCCATCAACAGAGACCAGGAGAGACACTGAGCCATCAACAGAGACCAGGAGAGACACTGAGCCATCAACAGAGACCAGGAGAGACACTGAGCCATCAACAGAGACCAGGAGAGACACTGAGCCATCAACAGAGACCAGGAGAGACACTGAGCCATCAACAGAGACCAGGAGAGACACTGAGCTATCAACAGAGACCAGGAGAGACACTGAGCTATCAACAGAGACCAGGAGAGAAACAGAGGGGAGAGCAAGTCTCAGCTTTAGATGACCAGATCCAGCCTGTCAGTAAATTTTCAACCCTGTTTCATGCACCTCATTGCAGAAATAAATGAGTTATTTGTGGGACACACGTCTCTTGTACCTTAAAGGGTTAAAGCAACCAGAGTAAAAAAATCACCTTTCACACTGCCCCAGCTTTGCTGTAAGAGCAGGGAAAGAATACATAATAAAAAGTGAAATACAATCTGGTATGCCAATCTTCTTGTGCACTGGTTTAATCTTCGTGTGTACATGTGCACTGGTTTAATCTTCGTGTGTGTACATGTGTACTGGTTTAATCTTCGTGTGTACTGGTTTAATCTTCGTGTGTACATGTGTACTGGTTTAATCTTCGTGTGTGTACATGTGTACTGGTTTAATCTTCATGTGTACTGGTTTAATCTTCGTGTGTACATGTGTACTGGTTTAATCTTCGTGTGTACATGTGTACTGGTTTAATCTTCATGTGTGTACAGGTGTACTGGTTTAATCTTCGTGTGTACTGGTTTAATCTTCGTGTGTGTACATGTGTACTGGTTTAATCTTCGTGTGTACTGGTTTAATCTTCGTGTGTACTGGTTTAATCTTCGTGTGTGTACATGTGTACTGGTTTAATCTTCGTGTATACTGGTTTAATCTTCGTGTGTACATGTGTACTGGTTTAATCTTCGTGTGTGTACATGTGTACTGGTTTAATCTTCGTGTGTACTGGTTTAATCTTCGTGTGTACATGTGTACTGGTTTAATCTTCGTGTGTGTACATGTGTACTGGTTTAATCTTCATGTGTACTGGTTTAATCTTCGTGTGTACATGTGTACTGGTTTAATCTTCGTGTGTACATGTGTACTGGTTTAATCTTCATGTGTGTACAGGTGTACTGGTTTAATCTTCGTGTGTACATGTGTACTGGTTTAATCTTCATGTGTGTACAGGTGTACTGGTTTAATCTTCATGTGTGTACAGGTGTACTGGTTTAATCTTCGTGTGTACATGTGTACTGGTTTAATCTTCATGTGTGTACAGGTGTACTGGTTTAATCTTCGTGTGTGTACAGGTGTACTGGTTTAATCTTCGTGTGTACTGGTTTAATCTTCGTGTGTGTACAGGTGTACTGGTTTAATCTTCGTGTGTACTGGTTTAATCTTCGTGTGTGTACAGGTGTACTGGTTTAATCTTCGTGTGTACTGGTTTAATCTTCGTGTATGTACATGTGCACTGGTTTAATCTTCGTGTGTGTACAGGTGTACTGGTTTAATCTTCGTGTGTACTGGTTTAATCTTCGTGTGTACAGGTGCACTGGTTTAATCTTCGTGTGTGTACAGGTGTACTGGTTTAATCTTCGTGTGTACTGGTTTAATCTTCGTGTGTGTACAGGTGTACTGGTTTAATCTTCGTGTGTGTACAGGTGTACTGGTTTAATCTTCGTGTGTACTGGTTTAATCTTCGTGTGTGTACAGGTGTACTGGTTTAATCTTCGTGTGTACATGTGCACTGGTTTTTATAAATCGTTTGTGATTCACACTTTCTGGATGGAAGTGCTTTCTTGGTTTGTTTGTTTGTCAAAATGAATACAGACTGCCCGGAACACAACACAGGTGTAGTTCAAGAATTGTCCCGAACTCCTTCCACACACAAGACAAAAAACACAACACCCTGTGTGACGGAATTAAAAGCGGTCTTGTCTCACTCGATGGTTGGTATGCAAGATCCACAGCTGTGTTGGGCAAATGTCATCCATACGACCCCTCCTCCCCCTCTCGACTCCAACCACGGGGGCAGGGGGTGGAGTCGGGAGTGCGACTTTATGGATAAAACTAGAAATAACCCGCTGCAACGTTTCCTGTTATCATGGTGTTATTATTAGCAAGATGTATGAACTATAGAAAGACCACAGCGAGTCACAATAACAATAATAATAATAATAATAATAATAATAATAATAATAATATGCCGAAATGTATTCAGCAGTTGGAAAAGCATTACGAGTATTAGGGTTAAAAGTGTTCAAGTTTGTGCACTATACCAAGTACAGCAGTACGCCCTATGATATTAAATAACTGTTTACTAAACAGACTGTTAACTTGCACACAGCCTTGGTAGTCGCTTTGTCAGCCTTACCTGGTACTCTATCTCCAGCGAGGCGTCCTTCTTCATAGTCTGAAAGAAGCACTCCTTGCGGCCCGCCGGGAGGGTGAATGTGAAGTCGCTGTCCATCGACTGCGAGAAGGCGGCGGCGGCGGCGGAGAGACTCGCCCAGTGCGCCACAGCGACCAACACGAACACACACAGCTCCCTGACAACCATAGCCGAAAATACAAAGATCACTTCCACTGAGAAACTGAGCAAAACAGTAACCACCGACTCCAAGAACCCTCCTCGGTGTGAGTCGAGCGCGGAGAAGCGAGGGGGCAGCGCTCAGGAGACCCCCGTATCCTCCAATCACAAAGCGCGCCTCCGCACGAAGGACAGACACCCTGTGCCTGTAAAGTAATTCAAGAAGCCACAGACACCCTCACGTTACGTCCCTGTTCTTGTATTTAGAAACCCGCTTTTAAAACATATCTGTCAGTTTTGAACTGTTGTTTGAACTCAGGCAGGGGTAACAACACTCTGTCGTCAGCATGACGCATGATGGGATTTGTAGTTTACCTTTTAATGTCTATTTAAAAAAAATATATACCACAAATCCCAGAATACTTCGGTGAATGGAGGAGGGGCGAGAATCGGAGACGTCACTAAAAGGGTTTTTGATTGGATATCCTGGTACTCCCGCTGTGGGCGTGTTCTCTCCCCGAGCCGGTGATGAGTTTACGTCACATGTTCCAACTCAGCGCGAGAGCCGCGGGTGAGGTTGTAACGGCTGCGTCACGAGCAGGGGGAGTGATTCGCGCTTCGGTGAAAACCCTCCGCAGCTCGAGAGAGGCAGGAGCCTGTGGGAGGGAGTCGGACGAGCCGGAGAAACACAAGCGAGAGGACGGCGTTAACGAAACCGCGTTCATTTATCAGAAATACAGCGAGCCCTTTGACAAGCGAGTGCTTAGAGGTCTTTCCTAACTGTTTAAAACGCCACACGAAGGGGTTCACCAAGCCAGCGAGGATGTTCGTTTCTGTGGGAAGATGATGAAAGAGGTTTTGTTGGTGTGCCTGATTCTCTCGGTCTTGTGCTGGTAAGGAGAACGCGACATCGTTTAGTACAATACCGGCGCTGCTGTATTGTTTCAATTGTTATAATAATAATACGAGTCAAAAACAGTCTCAGCTGTTGTGTCTGCCGCGTCGTTCAATGTTAGGCACAGCGCTGTATGCACTTTCATCTTGTTTACACGCCGTGCTTCATGTTGTGGGCATGCCATCACGAAGGCCCGATAATGTAGTTGATATGTATTATATACATGTACTGCACAACAACAGGATGTGCCATCCCAGTGCCGCCATCCAGTTTGTCAAGTGTCCGGCTTAGTGCAATGCAGATACAACTTTGCCTTGGGTGTTTCTTTTTGTTTGTTTGTTTGTTTAGTTAGTATAAGCTGCCTGATTCTGCTCACCATTCAGTACCTTATGGTAATATATTTCATGATTTGACACCTGGATGGATATTTAGATAATTCATATGATCGTTCAGCGTTGTAGCTACCATTTTTTATGGGGTTTAATGTTATGTATTTTTCAAACTGTGTGGGTGTTCATTTTATGTAGTAAAATTACTGAGACCAAATTCACTGGGGGGTGAAAAATGCATTAACCAAGATCAATTGATAAAATGTGGAACTGAAAGTACCCATATTATTGTACTGTACAGGAGGCTGTGTGGTCCAGTGGTTAAAGAAAAGGGCTTGTAACCAGGAGATCCCCGGTTCAAATCCCACCTCAGCCACTGACTCACTGTGTGACCCTGAGCAAGTCACTTAACCTCCTTGTGCTCCGTCTTTCGGGAGAGATGTAGTTGTAAGTGACTCTGCAGCTGATGCATAATTCACACACCCTAGTCTCTGTAAGTCGCCTTGGATAAAGATGTCTGCTAAATAAACAAATAATAATAATAATACGTTAAGACCACCGATTAGAAACAGGACGTGTCCCGAGTCCTATGGAAGCTGCTCTTTCTGTGGTGTGATGATACTAGGGATATACGGTGGTATTGATGCGAATGGGAATTATATTAACGAATCCTGTTTTTTACAGTTCCAATGTGCTCTGAAAACTAACTGTGCGCATTCCGTCATTTAAACGTAAAGGCTAGTGCAGGGTTGAGAATGGAAGCTTGTGACTGTTTAAATAAACATGTCTGAACTAATCCAGTCTGAGTTACTGGCAGTGTTTTATCATGGTAGTTTATTTGGGGATGTTCAGCAGTGCCTGGAGATGTTCAGCAGTGACGGGGGATGTTCAGCAGTGCCTGGGGATGTTCAGCAGTGCCTGGGGATGTTCAGCAGTGACTGGGGATGTTCATTTGAACTCGGTAGGGGTTTTGTTTCATCAAAGCCTGCAGGGTTAGAAAGCAGCAGTGCCTTGACACCCAGTCCTGGGTTTTGAACAGCTCTGTTTAGTTGTTGACTCTCTTCAGAACTGATCACTCTTCTCGCATGCAGGTACAGTAGATGTTATCAGAGATGGACAGTCACACTCTACACTGCTGGGATATGTTTGACTTGAATCATCTGAAGAAAACCAGCATTGCACTGTAGGTGCTTGCCTCTGATTTATTGAACAGTCGTAGCACTGGTTGGAGGTCCTAGCTGTATTTCACTGGGCTAGCCAGCTACTCCACAACATTAATTAACACGCTGATTGTAAATGTCTGATGTGATCACATGTGAATTAGACAAGCTTTGCAAACATGAGTCAGGCATTCAAGTAAAGAAATAAAATGCTTCTGTTTAACAGTTTTCAGTAACAGCAGGGTAAGAAATGACTTGAGGCCCCATACAGAAGGCTATACATGCACAGGGGTGTGAGTCCGTGCTTGGCGTTTGTGCAGCATGTGCTAGTTGGACAGCAGTGAGTTAATGTCATCAGAGGAATGTGTGTATCCTCATGCCTTCCTGTACAGTGGGGGTGTATTCTTCTTGTAGGACTGGGATTCAGGATTCCTGGGATATTTAGTAGAAATGAATATGAAGCCAGAAAAGAAAAGAACATGAACAATTATCACTGCAGCTGGCTCTTGCCACCGCGTCTCTCTCTTCACAGTCTTCATTAATCAGGCCTGTGCTTTGTGAGTTTAACCCTCGCTGCTGCTAACAGGGACTCTGAGAATGAGACGCAGCGGCGCTTGTTGAGTGTGGGGTTCTGCTAACAGGGACTCTGAGAATGAGACGCAGCGGCGCTTGTTGAGTGTGGGGTTCTGCTAACAGGGACTCTGAGAATGAGACGCAGCGGCGCTTGTTGAGTGTGGGGTTCTGCTAACAGGGACTCTGAGAATGAGACGCAGCAGCGCTTGTTGAGTGTGGGGTTCTGCTAACAGGGACTCTGAGAATGAGACGCAGCAGCACAATCAAAGCTGAAGGAATTACTTGGGAGAACGCTTCTATTCAGACTTGTTCATGTTGCAAAATCTCAGAGTAAGTGTACTGTATTAGGGGTGGGTCATTTCAAATCAAAACGCATTTGAAAACTCAAGCACCGCATGCTAGCCCAGTCCCAGTAGAGTAAAACCTTCAGGCTGTCTTCTTATTTATTGAGGAATTATGCTTGAATGAATAATAAACGGCAAGCTGAATATTACTTAAAATACATACTGAGGGCAAAACAATAAGCAGAGTCAGGCAAAGCCATTGGGGTAGAGAGTGAAGTCTAATAACAGCCTGCACTGGTGACTGAGACTGGGGGCTCTGGTATTATATCACATCTTCATTGTTTGTTCAGACAGTAATAGAAAATATTCAAATGACTATTGAGCCCTCTGCATTTCACAATAAACACTGCTGCAAATGATGAAGAGCATTGAGAGGCATGTACATTGAGCACTATACATCCTGAAGTGAAATAACACCCATCCAGAGGAATGTTTATTGGACGAGGCTGAGCTGAGCTCTTTTATTCTGTTTTATCTAATGGAACGATCGGACGAGGCCAGATTTTGCGTCTGCTGGTTTCAGTTGTTCTTGCTCACAGACCATTGGGAAGACATTGAGCTCTTTCAATGGTTCAGCAGTCCAGTGACCCTCTCTGGCAGACAGTGGCACAGAAAATGCATTTGAACTTCTAATTTAAATTGGTCAAGTTAAAATAACGCATACTTCTTGTTTTTAAAGGTATAATTACTTGAGGATATGAAATCCTGTCGGTCAGTGAGCTCACAAAAGGGTTTGAATGAATGGGCGCTCCTGTCTCCTTGGTGGCCTCCTCCAAATGCACTCGGTGATCCATCAGTGTAGCATTGCTGCTGTTTGCAGGTTGCTTCTCAAATACTTGTTAAATATGTTGTTTTTCTCTTAACCTTTCTGTCTCTTCCTCTTGGGTACTCGGCATCTCAAGAGATGGGGAGCTATGCCACTGCTGTTTTCCAGGACCCCTTTGTAAGTGACAGGAGACTCTTGTGGGTTCCTTTCTGGTTAAATGAATAGATTCAAGTGTGATCAGGAGTGCAGTTCAGTTTGCTGGGGTTGGCATGCTGTGTGCTTCCTCATTTGCCTGTTTGATTAGCCTGTTCTGCTGCTCTGCTGAAGCACGGTGCTGACAGAATACCTTTCAGATCGCATCAGATCACATGATGGGTTCAGCTAGGCTCTCCCAAGGGCAATCTCTCTTCTCTCTCTTTTATTCTCTTTTCCAGCTCTGGTTCAGTGCAGAGGTAGGCCTAATACAGTACAATTCAATTCACAACAACTGTACCAGGCATGGATGTGTATTTCCTGACAGTTTTTATTGCATTTTTTAAATCTGTATACATTAAAACTGTTTTGTGATGTAGCCCAGTAATTTCACAGATCGTTTTACAGGGATAAATAATCTGGGGGTTGCAGAAATGCAAATTGCAGTTCATGGTTTCTAGGAGTAACACACACTAGTGTTAAATGCAAGGTACTTTATTTTGAAGAGATTCATCTTTACATAACAAGGATACCAAGTTTGTCCTTTGAATTTAAGACACAGCCCAAATTTCTCACTCTTAATTTGAGGTAAAAATTAAACATCAAACATGCAGTGTGTGGGCTGGGTATTTGAGTATCCAAGGCTTGCATTGTTTTAACTATACCTTTTCTTTAATTGCAATAACATTCAAACATACTGTGCCAGGAGTGCATTTGGAGTCCAGCTTGTTTAGAGACCCAGCTGAAGAAGCTCCAGCAGACCCCTGTGTTTACACCAGCTGGGTGTGAATGCTCACTCTACACACCGCTCTTCTTACCACAGGATCGCAGGATGTTTGTATTAAATGGGAGTTTTAATAAGTGTGTTGGTCTAATAGGCAGAATTGACATCATACTGCTGCTCTGATTGGGGGAAGTAATGAGGAGGACACTGCATGTTGAGAGGTTGTAGAGATGGCTGGCAAAGCCAGTTTCCCATTCTACAGTATGCACACTAAATTGACCATGCTGTATTCAAAATCGACAATGTTACACACGTTTGTGTCAGTGTGCCGGGCCTTGACATGTATTCTGTAATCTAAAAGTGATTGTCAGTTACAGGTATTATGGGTGAGAAATGGCTACGTACTGTATTCCTCCAGAACAATTAAAATACCTCTCAGACCTTTCACGTCAAGCCACAAACACACCAATGACAGTGTAATCTCTGACTGTATCTCCATATATTTATTTATTTTGAAATCAATCTAGAGAATGGTTAATCCAATTGTGATGGACTAGCTAAAGACTGTTGGTGTTTTTCTTATTTGAAGCCTGTGACGCATGACGTTCTAATCTTCTTTACAGTGAACGCCTGTCGAGGTTTTAAATGTGTCTGCTTTCTGTACTCAGGGCTTGTTCTTGATAGCAGCATGCTCAAGTCTTCCCCTGCGCAATGTTCAAGAGGGTTACAGTGCAGTGCCACGTTTTACTTCCTGATAACCTTCTTGATTCATTTGTTTACTGTGGTGAGGCAAAACATGAACAGCTGCAGCTGCCCCCACAGCTACCCAGTGTCCTCCTGCTCTGTGAGCTGAATTAAACAAGGGCTATTTGAAGGTATCTTTCCATTCACCAAGGACTCAGAGCCCCAACCAGGCACAGCTGAACACCCCTAGCACACACCTAGTGTACAGCACTCTGTTTTGAGACTCTGCCAAACCTTTCATATTCTGATTTGTAACTGTACTGATCCAGACCTCGAGTTCCATTCCCTTCTGCTGAGAGTGGGAAGACTGTGGGATTGCACAGTAATGAATAAGACAGCAGTATTTGTGAATCTGTAGCCAGGGGTTGTTTGTCATCACAAAGCCCCACATTAAAACATTTGTGTACTTTTCGATTTTTCAGCAGGACCGCCCTTTCTCTGTGTCAGTAGGAACATTGGGAGGATTAGAACGGATGAGCTGGATTTGTGTTTCCATGCAGAGCAGTGACCGATAAGAGCTGTATCTAATACCCAAACAAGTGACAGAATGTGTCTGCCCTACTCCTGATCTGTCTGGACAGCACAGCACCAGCCACGTGCTGAGCAGGCATCATTACAAATAAAATGTTTGAGTGTGACTTTTTAAAATGCAATATCTCTTTGTAGTGCAGCCATTTCACAGAGTACTGAGAATAGATGGTCAAGGTGCTTTTTGGCTTCTATGCAGAAGTATACAATACTTGATACTCAGCTCGTATGGCTAGATATTTTAGACACTATACTCTTCTCAAGTGCACACAGTCTTTTTGAAGAAACTAACTTGGCGTGAAACTATGTGTAGCCCAAAAGCTATGCTGATACATTGAGGACTTCAAGAAATGTGTTACCTCATATTTAGCTATTTTGTTTCACTTGGGTTGCTTTCAGAAATAAGATCCCCCTATTTGTAGGTTTTGTTCCTTGTGGATATTTTCTTATTGAGCGTACTGCAATTTGATTAGTATGTCAGGCTCTTCAGTGCATGACAATCTCCGTGACTTGTTCAGAGAGAGAAGTAGACGAACATCTTGGCAAGTGCCTTCATCGTAGTGAACGGCTTCATCGGAGTGAATGGCTTCATCGGAGTGAACGGCATCACAGTCTACACTGATGCATCTTTACTGCAACTGGTCGTCACCGAAAACAAAACCAGTAGAACTGAGTTTGGTTGCATTTCATTTAGTTATTGTGGCGCTGCTAACAGCCTGCTTTTAAAAGCCATGCTCACATGACCGGTTTACCTGCTTTCCCAACGTGCT
This sequence comes from Acipenser ruthenus, assembly GCF_902713425.1. Classification (NCBI taxonomy): domain Eukaryota; kingdom Metazoa; phylum Chordata; class Actinopteri; order Acipenseriformes; family Acipenseridae; genus Acipenser; species Acipenser ruthenus. Next base: position 42,216,198 of record NC_081200.1, on the reverse strand, counting down.
CTTTGTAGTATTTGTGTTTCATTTTGATATTCCTCTTGTTTCAACATGACAGAACAATCTGGCATTGCACTTAAGGGGACATGATAAAGCCTTTCACACACTGCTGTTTGAATGAGAGCACTTGGATTCAAACAGTGCTTCAGTACAGACTCGTCTGCCTGAAGAGCTATCCTTGCACTGGAAAGGAAGCCATACCATAGTTGCACATGCTGTAACTGGGTCGATATCTTAAGAAGTGCCTCAAGTCTCTGCTCCTGACCTGTGGGGTTCGAGCCATGCTTTACTAGGTGAGCCACTGGGGGCGGGGTCACGAGTGCAAGGCTTTCCAGAATGAAGCTGAAGAACGCAAAAAATACATTGTTCAAAAGCTGTGGTGCTGATTCCTACACTGGTATGAGCTTTGACAGCAGATTGTATTGTATACTATACCAGGGGTCTCCAGCCCTGGTCCTGGAGAGCTGTAGGGCTTCTGGTTTTCATTTCCACCAAGTTCTCTGTTACTTGATTGAACCGATTATTTTCTTAATTAGTTCAGATTAACATGTTCCTGATGAGAAGACACCTAGAAAACCTGCAGGATTAGAGCTCTCCAGGACCAGGGTTGGAGACGCCTGCTCTTTACTGTGCCTATTAAAGCTTTACAGTCCTGTTGTAATTTATTGCCTCGCCACTAATGAACATGATAGCCTAACATTGGTGCGGAGGAATAGCTTTCTCTGTTTATGTGCTGGGCAGAGTGACAGTTGAAGCAAGCCCAGCTGCCAGAGCGCTTCCCTGTGTTGTGTAAACTTACTGCAGTGTCACTTGTTGCTGTTGGCTGTATGAGTAAAAGATGAGCTGATAAACACGTGGAGAATGGACCTGATACCACAGACAGAGTATGATCTTTGGACAAGCGTGTGTCAGGTTTACAAGGGCATTTCCCAATGTCAGTCATTGAGGTGAATCACTACTGCCTGGTTTAGGCAGCCCCGCCATCATGAAGGCTTTAAGGTGTTTATAAAAAAGGATAATTAACCAGAAACCTGACCCTGATGAAGCACTTGGGTGAAACCAGTGTCATTATAACTTCACATCAACATCATCCCAAAACCTGCACGATGTGCTTGCTGCTGTACCTGGCTGTATTTCTTTTGCACCACAGACTAGTACACTACCTGTGTGAATGACTTTTAGTTGGAGTACGCCATCAGCAGACAGCAGGCTATGTCCTGGCCCTGTCCAGAATGAAAGATGGCAGGGCTCGGTTGGCAGATGGCATTGTTCTGTTGTCATTGGAACCTTCTGGGCGCCGGCGCTATTTAAACTGTGTGACCGGATTGAGAGGCAGCCAGCTGTGACACTGGAGCTGCCTATTAAACCTCCATTCAAGTATTCCATGACATTGTTGCTTCAGCAGCCTTTCTGCACAAATGACTTCCAGCTCACTTAGACTTTAAACCCTCTGCTAAGATAAGAGCTTTGTTCATCCTTACAGTAATTTCATGTTTAGATTTCTTTATACTGTTTTAATAATATACCTGTGCTATTTGGTAACGGTGTAGAATTTGGTAATAATAAGGGTTTAGATCTTTATAATATATATATATATATATATATATATATATAATTTTATTTATTTATTTTCAAAATCACAAAAAAATCACATTCCACAGTGTATTACTTTATTATTATTTATTTATTTAGAAGACGCCTTTATCCAAGGCGACTTACAGAGACTAGGGTGTGTGAATTATGCATCAGCTGCAGAGTCACTTACAACAACGTCTCATCCTCAAGACGGAGCACAAGGAGGTTAAGTGACTTGCTCAGGGTCACACAGTGAGTCAGTGGCTGAGGTGGGATTTGAACCGGGGACCTCCTGGTTACAAGCCCTTTTCTTTAACCACTGGACCACACAGCCTCCATTACTTGCCCTGTTAGGTCATGCGTTGCTGAATAAAGTGTCATTCACAGTCTCGGTGACCAATCCTGACAGTTACCATTAAATATGTTTTACTTTTTACATTTTTTGACATTTTATATTTCAGGATTATCATCTGGTGCTTCACGTTTGCTGGGCAGTCACTGGGTAGCTGACTAAACAGACCTGTGTTTTTATTTTATTTTTTTCATTGGGCTCTGTTTTCTGTATGATGCCGTAGACTCCAGCTTTGGAATGCCAGAGGGCAGGGTCTTCACAGATTTCCGTGAGTGCTTTCTGACAGGTAGCTTGTTTCTGCTCCCCAGGTACACCAGTCGACATGTGTGTTGTTCGGAAGAGGGCTCTACAGCCTCAGCACAGTTTGCACAGGATAGCGGACCCCAGGCAAAGCATGAGGAGAACATTGACTCAAAGGTAACACTCCCACTGTCCACCATCTCCTGCTGCTAACAGATCACAAGATCTCTGTAGTGATTATACAGTATGCAAAGGGAAGGGGGCAGAGTTTAGGTATGTTAGCACTACAGTGCCTGCCAAGATGCTTACCGATTTTACATATCCTGAGCTACAACATGAAAGGGATTAACAGTACTGCATGTGATGCTTTTACTGAAGGAGAGCCTGGATAAGTGGAGTAAAATGTAATAAGGTTTCGACTGCCTGTTCAGAGTAGAGTTAGTGCTTTAGTGCTGCCAAGACTTGTCGGGCTGGCTTGCTCACTCTCCCGACTCTCTGAGATCAGCAGGTTTGTCTAACAATGTTAAATCCCAACAGGGTACAGATGATGGGTCCACAGAGATCCAGTCATCCTATGACGTTGGATTGAGAGCAGAACAATCTTTGCAAATACACACTTTAGCAGAAGACTGCACAAAAGATGAAGGGCAGGAGCAGGTGAAGCATATTTCTATTCATTTTTTCAAACAGAGTATAGAACTAGCCAGATTTCTGTTTTTAAAATCTATGAAGTTACAGCTAATTACAAGTCTAATGACAGTTTGCTCTTAATTGGGATCCTGCAGACTCGCAGGTGAGTCGGCTGGCTCAAGGTGAGTGTTGCTTGGTGCAAAGCCTGGCTGGTGAAGCCCTTGAGTAGCCATTCACTCGCACAGCGAGGGGGAGCCTGTATCTGCAGTAATCCCGCCTCTTCTCACAGGTCTTCTACTAGGTTGAGTGTCTGTATGAAACGGGGGAATCCTTAGTTTGACATGTCTTACAAACTTATTTTTTAACTTTGCCTGCAGAATGTGAAAGCAGATGAGCCACAACCAGAGCCAGAGCCTGCTTCTTTAACTGAATCTATGACTGAGGCAGAGCCTGCTTCTTTATCTGAATCTGTGACTGAGGCAGAGCCTGCTTCTTTATCTGAATCTGTGACTGAGGCAGAGCCAGACCTGGACCCAGACCCAGACCCGGACCCTACAGCCAGTCTGTATGAAGCTACTTCCAGTGCTTCTGCTACAACTGATTACATTTCCAGAACACCTACCTCGGAGATCCCTCCTGTTACTCAGCCAAGGTGAGGATTCACACACTGCTTTCTTAAATGGCATTAAAAAAAAGGGGTAGGGGAGGGGGAGGGCAAGCCTAGCCAATCCTAGCCAAGCCAAGGAGGCATTGTGCCCTAACTGAGAGGCACTGCAACCTAGTGTTTAGAGTCGAGTGACTGGGAGGCAGTGTGGCATAGTGGTTAGAGTTGAGGGACTGGGAGGTAAGATGTCACCTAATGATTCTGATTACTCCTTCAGCCCTACAGTAACTGGTGTAAACATACATGCTGCTTCATTTTTAAGATGCATGTAACCTTCCAAGATGTTGACTGTTCATTGAGCTGCATGTCAAGAAATGGAGAGCCTCCAAGCTGAGCTTTTCTTGGACTCTGTTTACTAGTATTGGGGTCACCCAGGTCAACAGCTTGAGACTGCTTTCCTCTGTGAACTGCTACTCCTATTCTTTTAAGTCCTCTACATCCATCGTATGCTGGAATACAGCTGCGTATTCAATCCACTGAATGATGAAGAGTGATCAAAACAAGAGTCTGATGGCTTTCCTGATGAAGCCTGATTTGTTTTTTTTTATCATCAGTGCAAGGCACTGCAGTGTAAAAAATAGCAGCTTGCGTGTTATGAAACAGAAACCCAGCAAGAAAGAAGATTCTGAAGTAGTCTGTTTGGACGCTAACTAATCATGTAATCATCAGGCAGTAAATGAACTCTTTTTTTTCTGCAGCTGTGAAGCTAAATCAGTAGACTGGCTCCTGAACGTCATGTTCTTCAATAGTGACATTTGTTGCTGCAGAAAGGCGCTTTTTCTTCCTTTTCTTCCCTGCCGAAAAGGGCATCCCGGTAAACGGCGTGTTATTTCTTTCCCTCAGTGCAATAGAGAATTCCAGTGCCGATACCCCTGTAGGCAGCTCTAATGAAGCTGAGCAGTCAGCTGCTGACTGTGAGGCTGGAGGGACCCCTGTGGCGGCCCCTCATAGCGAGCCCCCCTCCTTTGGCAGGCTACCCACCAGGTGAGTACTGAAGCCGGCCTCTCGACCACGCTGAGCCACATTCCAATAGAAGGTATCATTTTCTCCGCTCCGCTGAATAAAGCTCCGCACACCTTGCTTCTCTCTCCCTGTCGTCGTCGCTGAAGAGAAAATGTTAGCTTGACAGCAGGATCATTTCGTGCATCATGTGTGCTTTCTTTAATATCAGCCCACTTAGAGGATTATGCTTTCCCTCCACTTTCTGTTGTGTTGTAAGCAGCCTCTCGGAAGAGCTTGTGGAGAACATCTCCAGCACTCCCGCCAGGGAAAGGGGGACCAAGACAGACCTGGACCCCAAACTCACGAGAGTGGGCAAGGAGACGAGCAGGGACCACAGCTCTAACACTTCTCACGAAATCAAGGTAAGCCAGTTTAAACTCTGAAAAGGGTTTGTTCTGTGCAGAACTTCGACACCGCACTCTCACAAAAACATTCTTGTGCTGTCATTAACCATCAGTGCATGTTTCTTTACATTTAGAAATACTTGAACACTGTAAATAGGGTGTTGAAAATGTAGGTTTTTGAACTGCACTGAACGTTTTGTTTTCTCTCTTCTGTATGTATTGCGTTTCTGTCCATGTGCTACTGAACGCATTACCAGAGTTTCTGTCTTTGTCTTTCATCTTGGTGCTGTAGTAGCTCAGATTTCTGGAAGGTGCTGCTTCCAGAAATCTTCTCACAAATGTCCAATTTAGCATGCCACTGCTGTCCCACGGGTCTCGGAGAAATGATTTATTCAGGACTGTTCAACTAGGAAGCTCATTTCTGTGAGGTACTCCTGTCAGGACAGAGCGGCAGCATTCATTGAATACATAATACTTCCTGGCCACTTTATTAAGACACACAACCTAATACCTGAAGGACTTGCTTGGAGTCGGTGTGGTACACGCTGGACGTCCTTCAGCCATCCAGGGCAATCCAAGGACTCTGCTCATGTGCATTGTATTTTACAGTGTTCAGTCGGTGTGCTATCACATAAGCAGGGCTTTGGACTTTTCACCTCTTTTTAAAGGTAATCTTTTTAGAACACATCGGATAAAGCAGGTGTTGATTTTGAGCCTCTTGAGCCATGCTGCTGTATCGGTGTATCACTGCACTGTCAGTGTGTGACCACACTCCGTTTATTTATTCATTTTATATATTTCTTTGTATCGTTCTCCCTGACTATCCAGAACGTGGACCCTCATAAAGTTGGCGAGATAGACCCCACTGCTGTCCAGCCCAGCAAAGACCCAGAGGATATTCCTACGTTTGACGAGTGGAAGAAGAAAGTTCTTGAGGTGGAAAAGGAAAAGAGTAAGCCCTGGCACTTGGGTCCCTCAAGATAGTGGGGTTGCTGTCACAAAGACTTTAGAAGGACCATCACACTTGTGTAACAGCAGTGTGCTGTTCAGTGTCAGCTTTGAAACTGTTAACGGTTGTGTTGTGAAAGTAACTGTTTATTGAGGGAGTTCAGTTGAGGCAGTTATCATTTCATAAGGGAGAATGACAAATGGTTTTGCAGGTTATTGCAGCTAAAGTCCTGTGCAATTGTTGTTTTTCTTATCTACTTGTAAAAACTGTATACAAGGTCAGTAGCTCAGGCTGTTTGGTCTCTCAGAATTGTGTGTCGAGAGGAACTGGAGCATGCACAATGCAGCACTGCGTTACATAACACTGCTCTGCTGTTAGAACAGGAAGATGACGGCTCTTTCACAAGTCATACATTATAGTATTTTTCCACATTAAGCATTCTTAAGGAGGTTTTTTATTATTTATGTGGCGATTATCAGAAATAATCGAAGGGCCCAACTTAATTAGGTTTTGTAGCTGAGAAACGGCGAATGTGGACCACATTCTATTTCGATTAGTTGTGCGTGATTGGGGATGTGATTTTTGTCATGGCGGTCACGGAACTCAAACGCAAACGTCAAACAAAAGTGAATACTTACACAGAACTATACAAAAAGTTCCAAGCAACTGGCAGAGCAATATCCCAAAGAATTTCATGAAAGTGGAGGGAGCAGCTTTAATGAGAAACAAACTTCCAACAAACCGAAGCCTTTTGTGCAGAATATATATATACCTCTGCATACACTTGCTAATGCAAAGCCTAACGGGAGGGCGGTTTACAGTTGTGCAGAAGCATGACTCTGATTTGCAGCTCTTGCCTTCTAGTCTTTTAATGTACATCCTGTAATACCAAAGCCACAAATGTGTTTAAATAGACGTTAACGAAAAGGGTATTGTGCAATTCTCAATTTACAACCAGAACATTTATTTAAAAAATAAATAAATATAATTGTTACATCGGACAAGGTATGCATGTTAAAATTTAAAGGTAAGCATGTTCCTGTTCTGGTTGTTTTTTAAAAGGAAATACATGTTAAATACTTTAAGTGTGTTTACTTTGCACAGATACTAAAATATTACAGTGCATTGCATGAATACATATATATATTTATATATCTTTGTAGCCGTGACCATTCTGTGAAATGTCTATTTTTAACTTTGACTGTCGTGATTATTTATTTAACATGTTTTTACCATGACAAAATCACATCCATATGCATGATGTGTAAATCAAATTTGTTCTGTTCTTTCCATGTATTTCTAGTTTCCTAAAAACAAATTCATGTAACGATCTATAACTTGGAACTGAAAATCATAAAACTGTAAATGAAAAAATGCTAAATCCTGTCCACAGGTCAGTCCATGCACCCCTCCTCCAGTGGGAGCCCACACATTGTAAAGAAAGTACAGAAGAACTTCAATAACTACGCCTCTGTGGAGTGTGGGGCCAAAATCCTAGCAGCCAACACAGAAGCAAAGGTAGGGCTCTCCACATTGCCCAGCGAAGCAGGGGCTGTTTCTCCAGTGCTGTGTGTGCGTGTGTGTGTGGCTTGCTATTCCCTCTCCAAATGCACTTCATTTGTTTCCTCCCATATTTCTTCTTAGAGCACTTCAGCTATATTGATGGAAAACATGGACCTGTATATGTTAAACCCCTGCAGCACTAAGATATGGTAAGTTGGAGAATCAAACAATCAATCGATCAATCAAATAGTGGTTGGTACTCACAAGATTGTTACCTGCCTTGCCTTTGATAAATGATTTGCAATACTAGTTTTAAGCTTTTACATTGGAAAACCACTTGTGTTTCTCCTTTTTATTTTTGAGGTCTCCCTGTGTTCTATCTTTTTTATATTTGTTTCACTTCTCGGGAACGGTTTTTATCGTCTCCCTAAGGTAGCTAATGCTTTCTGAATGAGAGTGAGTCTATTGTGTAGATTTTAAGACCAGGAGGTCCTTCACAGGCAGTACTTTCTGGGATGTGTGTTCTCCATGTGTGTTCAAATTAAGTCCCCTTGGTGTACTTTGTAAACAAGTGAAGCCCAAGAGCTTGTGTGAGGATTCAGATGGGTGGGACTGTGCAGACCCAGGCTGATTCTGAATACAGATGGGTGGTGGGACTGTGCAGACCCAGGCTGATTCTGAATACAGATGGGTGGTGGGACTGTGCAGACCCAGGCTGACTCTGAATACAGATGGGTGGTGGGACTGTGCAGACCCAGGCTGATTCTGAATACAGATGGGTGGTGGGACTGTGCAGACCCAGGCTGAGACTGAATACAGATGGGTGGTGGGACTGTGCAGACCCAGGCTGACTCTGCACTCTCAATTTGCATGAGCAGTTCTGTTTTTATGAAGTTGTCATTTTCAGTTCAGTGTGTGTGCATTTCCTCAACTTTCAGGTTTGTAATTGAACTCTGTGAACCGATTCAAGTGAAGCAGCTGGACATCGCAAACTTCGAGCTGTTCTCATCCACTCCAAAGGACTTCCTCGTCTCCATCAGTGACCGGTTAGTATTACCCTGAGCCAGACAGCCATGCTGCAGTGATCTGGGAGATGCTGTTTACATTCCTGCGCAAGTGCAGGTTAAAGCACGATGTCTTCTGTGTAAATATATATCCAGAATGTGTTGCTTAATATAAAGAAAGACGTGATCTAGTCGCTGCCACTGAATGTCACATTTTCATTGTGTAGACCTCCCATCCCCCATGTAGTTGGTTTATTCTGCGCTACATTTTATTTTCATCGTTTTCCTTTAAGGTACCCAACCAATAAATGGGTTAAACTGGGTACTTTCCACGGCCGAGATGAGAGAACAGTGCAGACTTTTCCACTGGATGAGCAGCTCTATGCTAAATATGTCAAGGTAATCTCTAAGCCGCCTATTGACTCTGCTTTCCTTTCTAATTGCTTTGTTGTTTGGGTAGACTGTGCCATGAATGCATTTCAGAAACCGTTTGGGCGTGGTTGAGGATTTTTGTTCAAACCTTCACTTCATTTTTTATTTTCTGTCTAATTTCTTTTTCACCCGTGGCTTTATTTCTCCCATCTCCAAGTCTCCAAACAACTTGCACAGCAATTATTATACTGCCCCTTAATAGTGTACAAGTTCAGTTCTGTCTTGATTGGCCTGGCAGGAACTGAACCCCATTGTGAATCCTTTACCCTTGAGTTATTCTCACTGGACAGCCTGCACTGTGTCAGCTGTAGGGTGCATTTATACTACGTGGTAGTTAATGCCAAGAGGTAATCCTACACCAAATGCACAGTCATAATAACTACTGAATACGCTAGCAGTACTTCTGCCTGTAGTCAGGATGGAAGATTCTATGCATTGCTTTTGACACAACTGCATATTTCCAGTGTCTCTGAGTTAGCATCTCATTGTGTAGTCACTTTAATAGCTGTTTCCCTCATTTCTTTCCACCTGTAGTTTAGGTAACTGTTTGTTCAGTAGCCATTGCGATCCCAAGCCACCTCCCAGTTTTAAAACAACTATCTGATGTGGGATAACCACTTTTTCAAAGCAGTGGGTTACAAAGACAGAAAACAATGCTGATGTCTTTATTTCCTCACTGTTTATGAAACTCTTGCAATTCCCACTCGGCTTGGGTTTCTTGGATGATGTTGTCTCCATTCTTAATGCTGCATTGAACAATCAGATCAATCTGTCTTTATTGTGCCCACATTAATATAACCAAGACATTAACCGTACTGTCCCAGCTGAATTCTCCATAGTGCATAGCTATAGGCTGCTGTCTGTACAGCAAGTGTACATGCTACCTGAATACTCTTCAGTTCCGTTCGCCGTCTTGTAGAATGTTGCTTGTAGATTGCAGTACTAGTAGAAATGTTGCTTGACTTGCTTGTGGCATGAATCAAGTCTTTTTTTAACTGACTCTTGTTTTCTTCTCTCTTCTCTTGCGTCAGATGTTCATCAAGTACATAAAGGTTAGCATTCCTCTCTATTAGAAGCTTTGACTGCACCCTGAGTGCTCAGTAATGTATGGCTAGATAAGGGCAATTTAAAATAATTCAAAGCTTTGCAAAATGTGCATTATGCTGTACTTAACCAGAAGCGTGGTGCAGTTTGAAGAAATATAGAAATACATCTGCCAGGATCGCACTGTTATTTGAATGGGCTTGTCGTCTTTAGGTGGAACTGCTCTCCCATTTTGGATCTGAACACTTCTGTCCACTTAGCCTCATTCGGTAAGTCAGTGTAATGGTCATCGGGATAACTGAAGAATGGGGTAAGGAGTAATACTGGATAAACCCCATTCAGCTACAACCCAAGATATATGAATATTGATAAGTGCAGCACAGATAAAAACCTCACAAAACAAGTTTAATCACCAAAACTATTAAATTGATAGAAGCTGTGGCCAATCTGAAAACTGGCTGTTTATTTAATTATAACAGTGCTCTTTTGTACCATAGTTATGCAATTCAAACGAGTGCATGCAAATTTCTTCAGTCAGTAGTAATCTGTCAATGCCATGGAGCATTCTATTCTAATGATTGAAATGATGGCATTCAAATCTGCCACCATTTAGATACATTGAATAGATCTCTAGGGCGTTAATATGGTTCTTAATTCTTGAGCATTTAGAAGTTCTGCAGTTACATAAGCAAAGCTTTAACAGGCAGAAAGCAGTGATTGCTGATCTACACTCCCTCTCATTTCATCGCCCCATTCCCTGCTGCTCCACGACATTTCATACACTGTTAGCAAGAGTGTGCAGTTCTGGGTTTGCAGTTTTTGATGTTCCCTAAGGCCCAGTTCCTCTATTAGTAGAATCTTTGTTTTGTTCCTGGATATGACACCTTCATTTAATTTGATTAATTGATCAATTAATTAATTAATGCATTTATTTTTGTGTTTACTGGGATAGGCTTGTAGAGATTTAGTATCTCATTTACAAATCTGTCCCGAAGGAAATGAAATGGGATACTGTATCGTGGGACAGTGAAGGCACTTCTAGCCAGTTTTGCAGCTGGATATCATCTTCTCCCACGACTGAAAGACGTATTTCCAAAGCTTACTGGTTTAAAGGTTTCAAAAGAAACATGCCATACTATTCTATACTGCACTATCTTCACCCATCTTTATTACACAAGAAAAAAGAAAACTGTCCCGCTTGAATGATCCAATTCTAACGTCCTTGAATTCAACGAACACCAAGTCATGAATATTTAGTATGGAGTGCAATGTGACTTCAGAATAACTGCTGCTTGTCTGCTGGCAGGGTGTTTGGGACCAGCATGGTGGAGGAGTATGAAGAGATCGCAGAGTTGCAGTACCCGTCCGAGCGGATGGAATATCTGGATGAAGATTATGGTAAGGCTCGGGGAGGTGGGCATTCCCTCCAGTTCCAGGGTGTGGATCTCTTAAAGAAACATTTCAGGCAGGTTTGTGGAAGCTGAGGTGTTGCCACTCAGACAATATCAAGTCATTTGTATTGCATTCTGGTCAGTGACTACATACCTCTCATGCCAGGAGCACAGCTGGCAGCTTCAACCTTGGCCACCTGAACTGCATGCCAGCAATGTTTTATGTAAGCATGATTTCCAAGTATTAAATTTGTATTGTATTTTATAGATTACCCTCCAGGCTATGTGCCACAGGAAGACAAATCTTCCAAGGACCTGCTCGGCTCTGCCACAAGTGAGTAAATTCAGTGTGGAGGATCTCTGGAAAGGTGTAAAACATGACGAAGACTGGGTGGATTTGAGATGAAACCTGAAGAATGTGAAGTGGTGTGACTGGGAGACAGTGTGGCGTTTTGCTAAACTCTGGGCTGGATTGCGTTTTTGTGCTTGTTTCTCTCCTCCTCGCAGTAACCACTGCTCTGTCCCAACACATTTGGCCTGGTTGATTCTACACAATGTGTACCAGGCTTGTTCTAGTGGAATTGTCGTCTCACAGAGAAGCATGTAGCCACATTGCTCCCTCAGGACAGGGGTTCAGTACAAACTGTTCACTTCATTTTCTCCTTCACTTATAAACAGAGGAGTAGTACTGCTTTTCAAAAACATGCATCCAACTATAAAAAACCCTTCTGTACTGAATAGTGGCTCAGCCTGCCAGCGCTTTTGGTTGATAGATTTCCTGTAGAGAGTCGAGTAGACTGGCCTGCTTGTTTTTGTAGCATGTGCTGCTTATGAAGGAAACTATTCATCTCTCTCTATGTTTGCATTGCAGATGCTATCTTGAATATGGTAAACATAGCTGCCAATATGCTGGGGGCAAAATCGGAATTGGAGGCAGCTCAGAGAGAAGGTATTGCATTTAAAAAAAAAAAAAAAAAGAATTAATGAGACTTTGTATGCATCACAGACTATCAGTATAAACAAAGAGCATATCGAGTTATTCACTATTTTAATACCTCTTTGTTTTGTACACACACAGTGTGTGTTTCAAAGTACAAAATCTGTTCCCAGTTTCATGTTCTCCACACACTTTTCCCCAGACTCGGGGGGGGGGGGGGGGTCTCTCCTAATTGGGTAGATGGATCATGGCCATGACATTGAAGTCTTGCATGTTTTATCAAAGTGCATTTTGCTTCTACTCCTCAGTGAAGCTGACACAAACGTTTCAGTTATGAACTCCTGGAACCCCTGAAACCCCCCTTTATTAAGGCAAAGGCTTTGCAAACGCCAAGCCTTCAGATTTCAAGCGCTGTGCGGTTTGGCACCAGAACAGCAGCTTAAAAACTTGCTATAAGCAATTGAATGCTCCAACTCCTTGTAGAAGTGCTTTCGTTGAAAACGATTGCCCAAGAGGTGAAAGATTAACTACATGGAGACTGATTCCCATTTCATAACCACGGAAATGGTGGTGTGTTGCTTTACCTGTGTGATGCACTCGGTCAATGCAGGCCTCCAATAAGAAATATTGAAACCGGTCGCCAATCTCAGTAGGGTTGAAATTTGTCTAGATCTGTTCCGGATCATAATGATGTTTTGTATGGTGATAAATGGGTCCAGTTATCATCTTGTGTAATGCACCAAGAACCTATTCTCTGTATACTGTAAATGTATTTGCAATATCCACTGAATTTCTTTGCACTGTGCATGAACAAAACTAGATGAATGTGACAACATATAACATTTTTATTCAAGGAAACCTCTCTGGTGAAGCCATGAATATGACGGGAAAATCTGAGGCATCCCAGCCTATTCCCACCTCTCCTCCAGTGTAAGTCGTGTGTGTGTGTGTGTGTGTGTGTGTGTGTGGCGTCTCTAAAACAACAGAAGACATTTGAATGGTCTACGCAATACCCAGATCCCCCCCCCCCCCAATACAGTTCAGATTTGCATATTCTCCCCTGTTATGTACTGTGCATTTCTTTCTAATTTGAATGCATTAAAACCCTCCAGTCATTTGCATAGCTGTGTACATTAATACATTGGAAAACAGTGCATGCAGTGTATTCCAACAGGTTATTCTGCACTCAAAGCCCTGCAGGCAAGAATGTATTTATTCATACTGCAGTGTTAAATAAGTGTATCTTACAAAGTTATAAAATGATTTCCTCCAGAGCTTCCATTGTTCATAATCTAGGCTTGCAGTCCTTTTGTTTGGAGTCGAGGAATGTGTATATTGTGGTTCTTATTTCTAGGAGGATGATTATATTTTTTTCTTGCGACGCACGTGCTGTTAGCCTTGTCTTGGAAATTGCTACAAGCTGTGGTAATGTGATACCTGCCCCTCCTGTGTTTGTTTCCCAGGCTGGAGACTGTAGAGGTGAGCCCCCCGGTTTCCGGTGAAGACACTGAGGAGGAGGCAGTGCCCACACCGGCCCCCCAGGAGGAGAGCCGGATCGTGCAGCTGGTGCAGGAGGAGGAGGAGGAACCCAGCCAGTCCACAGTCACTCTCCTGGAGGGAGAGGAAGAGGAGGAAGAGGAGGAGGAGGGGGCTGCAGACAGGCAGGGCTTCTACCAGCTGGACAGCCTCACATACTGTGGGGAGACCACCACCTTCTCCTGTGTGGCCAGCTTCTCGGAGTACGTGCTCCAGCGGTGCACCGTCGCCGTGGCTCTTCAGCGGCAGCGATGTGGAGCCGCAGGCCAGCAGGAGCTGGAGCCGGGCTCCTCCATGAAGCAACAAGAGACCCCACTACCCATTCCTGAGCAGCAGCAAGAGACCCTGCTGGCCATCCCTGAGCACAGCGAGACACAGGAGCCTGCTAAAGAGGAGCTGCCACCGCCTAGCGAATTCCAATTCATCCTCGTCGAGCGGGACATTAAAACTACCCCTACAGTCTCCCAGCAACAGGACGTTCGGCACTCGGAGACCACAGTGGAGCAGACTGCAGAGCCCGTTGATCTGGAACCCAGCCAGTCCTCCTCTCTGCCTCAGGGTATCATCTCTGATATCCCCCACGTGAAGGTAACCCCTGCAGAGGAGATACCAGACTCCTGCACTGGAGACCTGCTTGAACAGACCCCACTGCACCTCGAAAACACCCCTGAAACACAGGCTGAGACCTGGAAGAAAATTGCAGCCAGCAGCACTGCAGAGGAGCCAGCCCCGAGCTCTGAAGCTGAACCCCCCAGCGAGGAGAAGCCCAGTCCCACCCTCGGAGAGCACACGGACACCCCCCAGACCCTCACTAACCCCACAGAAACAGTGCCCCCAGTGGAGCTCGGGACCTCTGCTGTGAATACAGAGGCTGTGGTTGGCAAAGGGACCCCAGAAGAGCCGTCTGTCTCGGTGGAGCCTGCTGAACCCCCAGTTATGCTGGAAGTGAAAGGAGATGAGCAGTCCCCTGAGGACATCCTCCTCACAGTCCCCTCCTCCAATGGCCAGCTCCAAAGGACCGCCACTGACTTCTATGCTGAGCTGCAGAACTCCACTGATCTGGGGTACACCAACGGCAACCAGGTGCACGGCTCCAACCAGAAGGAGTCTGTCTTCATGAGGCTCAACAACCGCATCAAGGCTCTGGAGATGAACATGTCCCTGAGCAGCCGCTACCTGGAGGAGCTCAGCCAGAGGTGAGTGTCTGTCTGGCGCTCTGTACCACACTCTGTCTCCACTGTCTTGCTGTCTGTTGTGGCAGCACTGATCATTTTGAATAAATTATCCATGAACCCATTGAATTTTATTCCTGTTGAAACGTGTGTTTACTCACCGTGCCTTTTCTTTTCATTGGAAGGTATCGGAAGCAAATGGAAGAAATGCAGAGGGCTTTCAACAAGACCGTAATCAAACTCCAGAACACCTCCAGGATAGCAGAGGAGCAGGTTACTGTTTTAGCCTCTTAACATTTCTGTGAATGCTTGGCTGTGTTTTTCCAGGTCCCCCAAGTAAAGGAGATGTAACTCTAGGTCCTTCTCTTGGTTAGCTGGATGCAGTTAACACATGCAACAGGCTGCTTACATGTGAAATTACTTCTGAAGTAAATTAAACAAAATGAGATGTCTTTTATGCATTTAGTCAGCATGACGCCAGATTATTTTATTTTTTTTGCCTGCTGTTAAACCAGAATATCCAGCTGTACACAGTAAAACCACCTTCCTTTGCATGTCCCTTAGGACCAGCGGCAAACAGAATCTATCCAGTCGCTGCAGAGCCAGCTGAAAAACATGACTCAGCTCGTCCTGAACCTGTCTGTCACGGTGGGGCAGCTCCAGAGAGAGGTACTGCCCAACACAGCTCTCTGCTCATTCACTGTGTTCATTTATAGCGCAGGCACTTGTCAGTTTTGTTCATTTGGGGTTTAATCTTAATTCTGTCTGTGTAAAACTATTTAACTGTATTTAGTAAGGGAGTTGAAGGGCACCAGCATTGTCTTGCCAGCCAGGTACTGTGTGTATTCTAGTGCTGTATGTGGCTTTGTGACGCAGATAGTCTTGTGTTCAAAATACACTCTCCACCCATTTGATTAAAAAGCTTTTACTGTTGTGCTGGTAAGTTGTTTTATGCCACCCCATTGGGGCCCACACCTGGTCCTTCCTCCTGGTGTTTGTGATGCTGTGCAGTGTTTTCTCAACCCTGTCCCTGTGTGCAGGTCTCGGATCGTCAAAGCTACCTTGTCATCGCACTGGTGCTGTGTGTGTGCCTGGGCCTGCTGCTGTGTGTCCAGCGCTGTGGGAGCAGCTCCCCGGCACAGGAGGTCTTCTCTTCACCAGTCCCCAAGAGCAACCACTACCCCAGCCCCAAGAGGTACTGCAGCTCACCAGTCTGCAGGGCTGCTCGTCATTTTGAACCAAGCCATGGAAGTAGCTTAATAGGAGCCTGGAAAGACTAAACTTGCTGTGTTTTTTGCCAGGTGCTTTTCTTCATACGATGACATGAGCCTCAAGAGGAGGATATCTTGCCCCCTTGTTCGTTCCAAGTCATTCCAGTTACCTGCTTCAGAAGGTAAATGCGATGTAGCCACGTAGTTGGATTCTCGCTTGTAATCCGCTTTGTGGGCAACATTTAAAGGTCTTTGTTTTCACTGCGGTTGATGGAGGACCTGGGTGTTGAACAACGCTGATTCACCCAGCCACCCTCTGGTATGTACCAGAGCCAGGTGTCTGTTAACTGTTTGTGTGTTTGCTGTGTTCATTGCAGTTCCATGAAAAGACAGCAGTTGTAGATTTGCTGGATAATGGGTTACAGGAACCCATGAAAACAAAATGATGCATTTGATTAGAGACGCCGCAAGAAAAAAAAAAAAAAATTCCGGCCAATGGAGTGCAACAGCCAAATAACATTGCAGGTGTTGGAGAAGTATGAAGGGCCCCTAAGTGTCACTTCTTGCAGAAGAGTGGGAGCTTGGAGTAGGTAGGTAGGTAGGCAGCGAGATACAGGGACTCTAATGCAGTGTGCTCTCACTCTTTCCAGCCCTTGTTAGATCTCGAGGAAGGGGCTTGTCTCCCCCAGAGCTGGGAGCCGTGGAGCAGTGCGGTAGATCAGGAGAGTGGAGTGTGCCCTCGGCTGGCCCAGAGATCACTCAGGAGGAGACAGAGTGCAGCCTGCTCAAAGCAGAGTTTTAAACTAGAATAACCACAATCTAGGCAGGGTTTAGCTCTGCTTTTTCACATGCTTTACCACTCTGCCATTGTCTGTGTCTGGCCCGGCAGTGCTAGAGTAGCTGTGAGTATCTTCCAGGTGTTCCTAAGACTCCGCCAGGGCTGAAGCAGCTTCAGTGCAAACCTGAAAAAACCTGAACCTGTAGCCACTGTAACAATGCTGATAAACTCCTTCATTAAAAATGGCATGAAACATGAAACATTTCCTTTTCTCCCATTGTTGCCTCTGTTTGCCAGACATTCTCCATAGCAGCCAGCCCCCACTGCTGTGTGTGTTTTCTTTTTTAAAGTATTGACCATGCAAAGCTTAAGATGCCCATTGCTGGAACATTAATTCCATTTGCAAGTAGTAACATGTTTACAGCCGCTAAGGGAGGGGGAGCAGTGGTATTGCAGTAGTTATTGCTAAACTGAGTGAACAACGGAGAGCGTTGAAGCAAATTGTAATTGCTTCCATGACTTGACAGTTTATCTGCTGTACACCTTTCTGCTCTGTGCTACCTTCTTGGCACTTTTTTTTTTTTTGTTTGTTTTTTTTAATATAAATTTTTAGTCGTTGCCAATTTATTTTTATTATTTTCTCCCAATTTGGAATGGCCACTTATTTTATTATGCTCAGCTCACCGCTACCACCCCTGCGCTGACTCGGGAGGGCGAAGACGAACACACACTGTCCTCCGATGCGTGTGCCATCAGCCGACCGCTTTTTTTCACACTGCGGACTCACCATGCAGCCACCCAGGAGCTACAGCGTCGTAGGATAACGCAGCTCTCAGGCAGCTTACAGGCAAGCCCGCAGGCGCCCGGCCAGACTGCAGGGGTCGCTGGTGCGACCTGACCCTCCCTCCCCCCGGGCGACACTCAGCCAATTGAGCGCCGCCCCCTGGGAGCTCCCGTCCTCGGTCGGCAAAGGAATAGCCTGGACTCGAACTCGTGAAGTCCAGACTATAGGGCGCATCCGGCACTCTACGCGAGTGCTTTTACTGGATGCGCCACTCGGGAGCCCCCTTCTTCTTGGCACATTCTATAAACTGATTAGCTACAGGGGCCAGTTTGAAAATACATGCATATAATTTACTAATATTCTACCAAAATCGGAGTAGGTCCTGAACGACCGACTCATTTATTAGTAATGTTAATCTTCATGTTGGACCAGCATGCGTGAATAGCTTGAATGCACAATAAACTAAACTTTACTAGTGTCTGTTTTAAAACATAAGGTTATACAGTAATTGAAAACTTTCCCAAGTTTTATCCACAAATAAGTTCATACAGTAGTGCTACAGACCAGGTCCTTGGCAAGTTTTCTGTTGGACTGAAAAGAAAAAGATTTCAGGTTGTGTGCAATGCTCCCTGCTGGGCCATCTGTGGAACCGCAAACAGTCCTAGCTTCTAATGCTGTACTGATTTCACTCTTTGAAATAACCGTCTCTGACTCCTTTCACTTGGAGATGAATAAACACACTTTAACAACAGTATTATTATTATTTATCCAAAGCGACTTACAGGGACTAGGGGGTGAACTATGCATCAAGTGACTTGCTCAGGGTCACACACAGCGAGTCAGTGGCTGAGCCGGGATTTGAACCGGGAATGTCCTGGTAACAAGCCCCTTTCTTCAATGCAACAATTGGCCAATCTGTTTGTCTGTATTTCTGCTCTATAAAGTGCAGATAATCCGAATCCATTTCTTTGGAAATAACTTTATTTTCTGAGGCATTTTTGTTGTTGTTCTGTGGACAGGCACACATTTAGGACCTCCGTCTTAAGAAAACAATTCTTCTTTTAAATGACAAGTGAAAATGATCAGTTTAAATGAATCCATGGATGCAGAGGCTCCTGCTGTCCATCACTGATTACTACTTGCAAGTGCATAGCATAGTTCATGCTTCAATCTGTTCTTGTGTTACCCATACCATCCATTTAACCTCCATCCCTCTCTCCCTTTTTAGTAGGTCCTGATGACTTGTACATTGTAGAACCTCTAAGGTTTTCGCCAGAAAATAAAAAGGTACAGTGTCACTTTAACTACTGGTGTTTGTTAACACACTGGACAGATTCCATATCAGCAATGTGCTAATTATTCAGTCCGAAGATAGCGCTGTAACATTCTACTCGGCAAGCACTGAGATTAACCACTTCACTGCTAAAGGAGGGTGGGGGGGGCACTGTATAATCCTTGTTGGGGGATTTTTATTGATGGATTAGCGCCACAAGGTGGCACTATAACCTGCGGAATAGCAAACCACATTTAACTGCACAATGCTAAGTAGAATTTATTTTGTGTGATATATTTGTCACATTTTAGTTCATAAATAACCATTTTGTGTCAGCATAGCAATGAAGTGGTTAAAGCTGCTTTTAAATATTTTGTTTCTATAATTGTTTTTTTTTTGTAACCTTCCAGTCAGCTTAACACTTTTTTTTTTTTGCATGTTTTGTTTTATGTAGAAAAAACGTTGCAAAATGAAGGTGGATACTCTGAAGCCCTCTGTGCCCGTGCCGCCAGTAGCTAACGGAGGAGTGAAGAGCAACGGCCCCCTGCAGAGCCACAGCGCCTTCCTGCCGTCAGGGGAGGTGTGTACATCCTCCTACAAGGGCCCCCCCTCCGAGGGCAGCTCCGAGGGCTCCTCGCACTCTGACGAGTCCTACTTCTGCGGCATCTCCTCCTGCACTCGCCTCTGCAACGGCCAGCCGCCGCCCAAGACCAAGACCGAAAAGAGAGCCTTCAAGCGCAGGCGCTCCAAGATGGACCCGGGGAAGTACATGGCAGGGCTGATACAGACTAAAACAGGGTCCGTGCCCAGCTTGCAGGACTTCATGAAGGGGAACAAGGAGATGAGTGTGGGGACGTTCGGGGTCACAGCCGTGTCGGGGCATGTCTGAGACCCGTCTAAACAAACACTCATGCTTTACTCCCCACTGATCTGTTCATGCAGAAGGGGCTGGGGGTGGAAACACAGAGACGCTGTTCCTGCCTGTGTTTACGTTGAATTCAGACTCTTGGGAGGTGCAACCAGTGTTTAATGGGAGTGGGGAGCAGGGAGTGGAACCCCGTTTGTTAGTGGGAACACCCCCCTTCTCTCAGAGTTCATTCCCTTTTTCTCACACCCTTCCTTGTTTATGTGCCTTTTGTCTATTTAGAAACAAAAAACCTTTCTTGTACAGAGAGCAAAACGTGTGCATTTAGGAGTTAGCAGTTTATGCTACAAGAGTTTTTATACCAGACTAGCGGCTTTCACTGTCGAGCTCCGCGGGTAGCGTTCCATCATCTCCCTGGTTTTACTGAAGGAGGGAAGGCAGTTTGTGTGCTCCAGGGTGTGTTCCGGAGCCCTCCTGTTTGCAGTGCTGCTAGGATATCAGATGTGGCTAGCTGTGACACAGTGTTGTGCTGCAGCAGTCCAAGCAATTTGCTTTTCGTAGTTCTTGTTCAGTTTACTGTTTTTGTTCAGTGTTTTGAATTTGTTTGGTTTGAATGGTATAACACTACACAGCACAGTCAGCTGTGGGACCAGGTGGCTGTCGCTACATGTGGAAATCCCCAGGTATCTAAAGCAGCCCGCACACCGAAGGATTGACTGAATTCATTGCAATTCATCTGGATTACAGCCAGGTTTGTGGGTTCTTTTTTTAACTGGAATCCATGTCAGTGTTTCAGTAATATTGTCAGCTGGTACTTCTTCCCTTTGTACCTAGTTTCCTCCCCAAGCCAGTGCTAGTTCCGAAGTCTGAGGGGTTACTTAAACCTGTTGCAATAATTACTGAAGACCAAACTGCAGTCAGAAATGACTGTTGGAAATTCATGACATGAAATGTATTTTGTGATTTGGTGGGGAACGTGTTTTATTTGTGACGTGTGCACGTCCTGTGGACTACTTTTTCCAGCTGCTCTTTCAGGACACCTACAGTCCCAGTCATCATGTTGAAGCTGTGTGGTAGAGCCTGCTGCTGGGAGCCACAGAGTACCCCTCTGCTGCTAATCTATTTATTTATTTATGTGTCAAAGTACTTTTAAACAGATAATATACACCCCTACATTAGTGAGTGGCAAGGTTTCTAAAGGGAGGCTTGTTCCCCAAACCAACCCTTGCAGTGTGCTGTCCTGGAGTCGATGCTGTGGGAAGCAGTTTGAAACCATAAATCACTGCTCAGTGATGGGTGTCTCCCTGGGAGTGCCTGAGAGACAGCAGAGCCATCGCGGTTCAGCCTGGGGCTCCTCATCAGCGATGTTTGTAAAGAACAGCCCCGAAGTACAAGAAGATTCAGTTGTAAGTTTCCCCCAAAGGCTGCCCTAGTTTCTAATCATGGGTCACTCCCTGAGCAGGGGAGAGTTAAACCTGGAGAGGAGCTGTGAATGGAGTGTGGACAGCTGAATCACGCAGCACTACAGACAGGGCTCCACGCGCAGCAGTGTTACCAGACTTTTATTTGTGTTTATTTATTTTATCTTCATTCCCTCTTTCTAAAATGGGGACTCAAGAGGCCATTCAGAGTGGGCTTACAATACAAGGAGTATCGACTGGTATTCCAGCTAATGAACCAAGCAGAGACAAGTGAGCTTTTTATTTCAGTACGGTACATCTACACCCTGCGGGGTTAGACTCGGAAAATACATTGCGAACACAGTAAGCTGGAGTAAGTGTGTGTGAGGCAGAGAGAGGGTGTGTGTGTGTGTGACGCAGAGAGAGGGTGTGTGCTGTGCAGTCCTGAATGTTTTATAAATTGAATGTGCTGAAGCGGCTGTGGGAGTTGATGGGTTTGTTTCGTGTAGAGAATATAAAAGATTATGCGCTTGTTAAAAGTTTAAGTTCTTGTTCAGTGCACTTTTATAACTTGTAATGCCTTTCTGTTTTCTGCTATACCTTGTATGTAAAGTGACTTACTGCTTTGCCAGGCTTTGTCTTGAGCCTCAGTCTGATGGGATGGGGGGGGGGGGGGGGGCTTTCTCTCCAGGCCAGTTTGTTTCTGTTGTCTGTGAGGTTTTGCTGCACAGTATTGTGGAACAGGAGTGAAATGGAACTACAGAGATGTAGTGCTGTTAGAAACTGTGAATTTCTAAATAAAACTGAACACTTCATTGTCTACGAGGTGAATTTGTTGACTTCTTTTATTTATTTTGTTGTTCTTCTCCATGTGAGTTCACCGTGGGTAGTTCAGAGTTTCTCTACTGCTGTAGTACTTGACACAGATCGGATCAGCCTTTCTAGTTTGTCACTGGATTGGCAAGATATTGTATGACAGCAGCTTGTCATAACAAGGATTGAAATAGAAATATGATTTGAAAGTGTTGTGTTATGATTCATAGCTCTGTTGTGCACAGATGAAACAATTTGCATCTTGTTCTGCAATATTGTTCCTCTGTGTGGTTAGTAACTGCCCACAATGTGATGCTAGATTAACTCCTCTGCACTGCATGGAGTGGAAACACTGAACTACCCAAATGCTCTTCATTTCAGAGCGGCTTCAAGCAATACAGGCAGAAGGATGGCAAACTGATGCATTCATTTACTGTGATACGGTGAGATACAAGACTTACAAAGTGGAGTCTATTCCTGCCTGTTTACCCTTTACACTGAGGAGGGTCGTACCTGCCCTCGCAAATACCAAACCCATCCCTGCGTGCTGTACCTGTACCCTTTACACTGAGGAGGGGCGTACCTGCCCTCGCAAATATCAAACCCATCCCTGCGTGCTGTACCTGTACCCTTTACACTGAGGAGGGGCGTACCTGCCCTCGCAAATACCAAACCCATCCCTGCGTGCTGTACCTGTACCCTTTACACTGAGGAGGGGCGTACCTGCCCTCGCAAATACCAAACCCATCCCTGCGTGCTGTACCTGTACCCTTTACACTGAGGAGGGGCGTACCTGCCCTCGCAAATACCAAACCCATCCCTGCGTGCTGTACCTGTACCCTTTACACTGAGGAGGGGCGTACCTGCCCTCGCAAATACCAAACCCATCCCTGCGTGCTGTACCTGTACCCTTTACACTGAGGAGGGGCGTACCTGCCCTCGCAAATACCAAACCCATCCCTGCGTGCTGTACCTGTACCCTTTACACTGAGGAGGGGCGTACCTGCCCTCGCAAATACCAAACCCATCCCTGCGTGCTGTACCTGTACCCTTTACACTGAGGAGGGGCGTACCTGCCCTCCCAAATACCAAACCCATCCCTGCGTGCTGTACCTGTACCCTTTACACTGAGGAGGGGCGTACCTGCCCTCGCAAATACCAAACCCATCCCTGCGTGCTGTACCTGTACCCTTTACACTGAGGAGGGCCGTACCTGCCCTCGCAAATACCAAACCCATCCCTGCGTGCTGTACCTGTACCCTTTACACTGAGGAGGGGCGTACCTGCCCTCGCAAATACCAAACCCATCCCTGCGTGCTGTACCTGTACCCTTTACACTGAGGAGGGGCGTACCTGCCCTCGCAAATACCAAACCCATCCCTGCGTGCTGTACCTGTACCCTTTACACTGAGGAGGGGCGTACCTGTCCTCGCAAATACCAAACCCATCCCTGCATGCTGTACCTGTACCCTTTACACTGAGGAGGGGCGTACCTGCCCTCGCAAATACCAAACCCATCCCTGCATGCTGTACCTGTACCCTTTACACTGAGGAGGGGCGTACCTGCCCTCGCAAATACCAAACCCATCCCTGCGTGCTGTACCTGTGCCCTTTACACTGAGGAGGGGCGTACCTGCCCTCGCAAATACCAAACCCATCCCTGCGTGCTGTACCTGTACCCTTTACACTGAGGAGGGGCGTACCTGCCCTCGCAAATACCAAACCCATCCCTGCGTGCTGTACCTGTACCCTTTACACTGAGGAGGGGCGTACCTGCCCTCGCAAATACCAAACCCATCCCTGCGTGCTGTACCTGTACCCTTTACACTGAGGAGGGGCGTACCTGCCCTCGCAAATACCAAACCCATCCCTGCGTGCTGTACCTGTACCCTTTACACTGAGGAGGGGCGTACCTGCCCTCGCAAATACCAAACCCATCCCTGCGTGCTGTACCTTTCTGCCAGTATCGCTTGTTCCTATTTTTCTAGCACTATTTGCTCAAGGGCAGAGTCGGATTGCTTTCAGAGTAGTGGCTTCCCTTCACTCAGTAAACTCTTCCATGCATTTATTACTGTGCATGAAGAAAGCATGTGCTGACCGCGCTCACTCGGCTCTCATTTGTGTTCTTTGCTCAATTGAAACTCGATTTCTGGGTTTATTTTCAATGTGTTGCAGCTTGTTACTGCAGCTGCGTCTGTTCCTACAAAAGAACGCTGCAGGCAAAGAAACTTTTGAAGTTGTTGGTTTTATTTTGTATTCAATTTTACAGCTTGTTTCTCAGCTTTTAGAAGAAGGAGCAGGAGAATTGCCACACTGTATGAACTCTTTAAAGTTAGCGGGTTACTTTTCTGTTGCCGGTAAGGTTTAGCTTGGTCTGTTCTTCATAACCGTGCTCCTCTTTCCAGCTGTGTGAAAGGGTTTCTGTGTTTCCATTTCCCGCTGCAGTGTGTCATCATGAGCTCTCCACTCACGGCAGTGCTCTGCCCTGGTAAGAACTGCGGAAAGCCTCAGTTATTGTGCAGTGGTTATGAATCACAATAGACTTGTGCATTATAGCAAACCACAGCATAGCAATATTGTAGAAATTACTGTGGTTCATTTTCTAGCAAGTCATTTATGAGAACTGTGCTATGTAGACCAGTGAAGTTGGAAACTTTGTATCTTTAGTCAGAGATGAATGTGCAAGTATATCTGTATATTTGATTCATATTAATTTTACACTTATTAAGCCCTTAAAGAATACATATTGTACATTAATGTGTATACTTTTTATATTAACTATTTTACAATCGGAGCAAAAGCTCAGTAAATGTAACTTGTGAATTTTGTAACGTTTTTTATTTTTCTGTATAGTAACAGTAAAGTGTCCTTCCAGCAGTTCCCTGTCTAGGATTACACTGTACAGATGAAATAACATTGAGAGAGGCAGACTAATCTACACTGTTCCGCTGCACCTCTAATGCTCTCTGGATTGAGCAGTGTAAACGAGGGAACACAAATCAGGTCTTGAGTAACAGATGATTTCCACAGAATACCCTGTCGCTCTTTGTATTCCTCACCACACCTGGAACAGTTCCTGTAACTGACGGCTGTGTCAGTCTCTGTGTGAAACAGCTTGCCACAATTACTCAACTGATGAAATCATGCGATAATGATGACCCCAGTGCTTCTAATTCGTTCCTGCTATAAAAATATTTTTCATTATTACTTTTACATTTTCCCTTTTGAATGGGTGTTGTGTGACACACTTTTTCTAGAGCTACAGTGTAATAAGAAATCAGAACATTTGGCAATGTTGTAGCTGAAGCAGTTGGCATTTCAGGTGCTGAACATAAGAAAATGTACAAAAGAGGCCGTTCAGCTGCTTTGATCTCTGAAGTCGGGTCTCAAAGTGGCCGAGTGATTCAGCATCAACAACATGATTAGGCAGCCTATTCATTCATAAATACTTTGTGTGAAAAAGAGTCTCCTTCCCTCTGTCCCAACTCTATCTCCACCTGATTTCCAACTGTCCCCTGGTCCTAGAGCCATTAACTGTTCATTGGTGATTGGAAGTGTCTTTATATGGGAAGACCTTGGTTACAGGGGATGTAACGTGAAAGATGTTCAGCCATATGCACAGTGTGATCACGTATGCTACCAATATTTTCAGTAAACATAAAAATATTGAAGTGTCATTGCACTGATGAAGGCATTAGCCAAACGTCAGCTTTCTTATCGACTGCTGAGTGTTGAAAAACAATGAGTGATAAATGTGAAAAATAAACCAAACAAAACACCAAAGTGTTAATGCTGTTAAATTATTGTCCAGCTGCAGTGAAGAGTCGAGGCCCGTTGGTTCCGGTAATAAATGGTGACGCTGAGAGACGGTAGATTTGCTCGCAGAGATAGAGAGGGGGAGTGCTCTTCAGGCAGCGCAGAACCACAGTTTCCTTCCCCTCTCCCCGTATTGACGAGCCTGTTTTGAAACTCGCATCCGATCGGCGAGACCTGTGTTTTCATGTGGCAACTCCGTTTCCTCCTGCTGTGGATCCTATAGCCTCAATGAATCAATCCGTGTTTACTGACAACCCTGCGGCTGTGCCATTCAGAAGGAGCCGCTGTGTCGCTGGCACACACCCAGGCGAGGTTGTGTCTCTCTCTGGAGAGAACCTTTGCAGCGTTACCTTTTGCAGAGCCCTCTGTATTGATATAGAGAAATACAAAGGGTGAACTCTGCAAGAGCTGGAAAAACATGAAGAACACGCGCCAGCTCTGCCAAGAAACAGTGAGTGTGAATTCTGATCTCTGTATAGAAAACAAAACTGTGAACAGAGAGGGGTTCAGTTGTAACTCTGCCAGCCTGCTGTTCATGTCGGTGGTTTGACTCGGAGGTGAATTTTGCCCCAGTGGCATGACCACAGTGGTGCCTGCAGTGGCCCTGCCTCGACTTCCATGCCATGGTGATGGCATGGTGATGAGAAAGACCTTGAACAGAATTCCACTCTTATTCAGCAGCCGTTTCTCTGCAATTAGTGGTTGCGTTCATGAGAACTCTTGGTCAGTCCTGCTTTCACTTTCTCAAAACCCATTTCAGAGCAATGGTTAACCAACTGCAAGTGTGGTTGCTCTGAAGCCCCGTGCAGCTTCATCTCTCACAGTTTGACATCAAGTTTTTGCTCCAGTTTTTCTCTCGGTGAACCATGCTGAATGTGCCTTTTTTTACCATGTGTGTTTAATGGCTTGCAGTGCTTTTGAAGTGTTGACACTAAACTGTGCATTACAGCATCCCTTCAGCACTGCTCAGTGATTTACCATGCTCCTATACAGTGATATACCGCGTGCTCCTACGCGGTGATATACCGCGTGCTCCTATAAGGTGATATACCGCGTGCTCCTACACGGTGATATACCGCGTGCTCCTACACGGTGATATACCGCGTGCTCCTATACAGTGATATACCGCGTGCTCCTACACGGTGATATACCGCGTGCTCCTATAAGGTGATATACCGCGTGCTCCTACGCGGTGATATACCGCGTGCTCCTATAAGGTGATATACCGCGTGCTCCTACACGGTGATATACCACGTGCTCCTATAAGGTGATATACCGCGTGCTCCTATACAGTGATATACCGCGTGCTCCTACGCGGTGATATACCGCGTGCTCCTATAAGGTGATATACCGCGTGCTCCTACGCGGTGATATACCGCGTGCTCCTATAAGGTGATATACCGCGTGCTCCTATAAGGTGATATACCGCGTGCTCCTACACGGTGATATACCGCGTGCTCCTACACGGTGATATACCGCGTGCTCCTACACGGTGATATACCGCGTGCTCCTATAAGGTGATATACCGCGTGCTCCTACACGGTGATATACCGCGTGCTCCTACACGGTGATATACCGCGTGCTCCTATAAGGTGATATACCGCGTGCTCCTACGCGGTGATATACCGCGTGCTCCTACGCGGTGATATACCGCGTGCTCCTACGCGGTGATATACCGCGTGCTCCTACACGGTGATATACCGCGTGCTCCTACACGGTGATATACCGCGTGCTCCTACACGGTGATATACCGCGTGCTCCTATAAGGTGATATACCGCGTGCTCCTACACGGTGATATACCGCGTGCTCCTACACGGTGATATACCGCGTGCTCCTACACGGTGATATACCGCGTGCTCCTACACGGTGATATACCGCGTGCTCCTACACGGTGATATACCGCGTGCTCCTACACGGTGATATACCGCGTGCTCCTACACGGTGATATACCACGTGCTCCTATAAGGTGATATACCGCGTGCTCCTATACAGTGATATACCGCGTGCTCCTACGCGGTGATATACCGCGTGCTCCTATAAGGTGATATACCGCGTGCTCCTACGCGGTGATATACCGCGTGCTCCTATAAGGTGATATACCGCGTGCTCCTATAAGGTGATATACCGCGTGCTCCTACACGGTGATATACCGCGTGCTCCTACACGGTGATATACCGCGTGCTCCTACACGGTGATATACCGCGTGCTCCTATAAGGTGATATACCGCGTGCTCCTACACGGTGATATACCGCGTGCTCCTACACGGTGATATACCGCGTGCTCCTACACGGTGATATACCGCGTGCTCCTACACGGTGATATACCGCGTGCTCCTACACGGTGATATACCGCGTGCTCCTACACGGTGATATACCGCGTGCTCCTATAAGGTGATATACCGCGTGCTCCTACGCGGTGATATACCGCGTGCTCCTACGCGGTGATATACCGCGTGCTCCTACGCGGTGATATACCGCGTGCTCCTACGCGGTGATATACCGCGTGCTCCTACGCGGTGATATACCGCGTGCTCCTACGCGGTGATATACCGCGTGCTCCTACGCGGTGATATACCGCGTGCTCCTACGCGGTGATATACCGCGTGCTCCTACGCGGTGATATACCGCGTGCTTCTACGCGGTGATATACCGCGTGCTCCTACGCGGTGATATACCGCGTGCTCCTACGCGGTGATATACCGCGTGCTCCTACGCGGTGATATACCGCGTGCTCCTACACGGTGATATACCGCGTGCTCCTACACGGTGATATACCACGTGCTCCTACACAATGGTGCTGTGTACCTCCAGAGGACGTGTAAGGAAATTTGATAGTCCATATTAATATATTGTTTGTATGGTACTTTCAATGGAGAGACATTGAGCACAGAGTTTAGGTGGGGTATTTTGGACTGCAGTTTCAGCAGATATGACCATTTATGGGTATTTGTGTCGGGGGTTTTACAGCTCTGCTCTGCTTTCTCCCATCCCCCCATGCTAGCATCTCAGAGAATCTACAGAGGCAGAGGAATGTTTGATGTCATTATAGGGGAGTGTTCTATGTTATTAAAAAGTGATTGCAGCCATTGTCTGTGGTACAGATTCCATTCGCTGTGACCCCCAGAGCAATTGTCTCTGCTTTCTTCAAATAGTTCTATTCTTCTATTACACCAGTAAACATATTTTTGACGTTCACCAATATTGTTTTTCAGTTTTCATCAATTTTTCCCTACAGACGTCTAAGGACAGGCTGTGTTATTACAGACTCAGCTAACAGCTAACAGTTTTTGTGGAGTAAATCAGATTTTTACTAAATAGTTAACTACATATGTACTGGTCTCGTGAGGGGCCCCAGCAGGTATAGAAGAACCCAGGCAAGGCGTACAGCAAGTAGATCCATTTAGGCGTGAAGGTCACACACAGATTTAGAACTTGAGGTTAAAAGGATTTTTAATGGACCAACTTAACCAGCTCCTAAACCAGCACGCTCAGCAGAAATCAATGCTGGTATTTCCATAAGGCATGAGCAAGTTTAACACCAAGCAAGCTGTGATGAATTTCGACTGCAACTTCAACCAAAGACTGCTAGTTGAACCCATTACCAGCCTGAAATGGGACCTCTAAATTAAGAATCATCCCATGGCGCACGATGGGTGATCTATAGCTCTCTACAGTCCTGTAAGCATGTCCATTAACACAAAGAACAATGCAGCGAGCTGGGTGTGGAATTTAGGGATGGTTACATTGGTGTAAACCTGGGATTGCCATCCAAACCTATTACTTGATACAGTCTCAAACACCAATAAAACCGTCTTCTAGGGCTGGCTGAGTTTCTGTCATGCTCTTTCTGGGGATATGAGTCTTGGCCAGTGGGGGCTTCATGGAAGGCTTGAGTCTCCAGGTTGCAGTAAATCCAGTAAAGTAAACTTCTAGAGTCAAAGAGCAGGTCTAGCCACCAACCTGAGAGCACAGAGCCTATCGGAGAGTGTGAGGCAGGCGTGGGAGGAAGCTGTGGGTATTGAAATGAGTACGAGGCACGTTCCTCTACAGCACTGCAGAGCAGAGGAGGGTTACAGAGCGACTGGACGCACTCGCAGACACTCGGTGAGGGATCGTGTCAGGGAGTCTTGTTGAAATGCAGCAGAACCTAAGCTACGTGTATCCCCAGATCTTCCTGGTGGACCGCGGGGGGTTGGGGGGGTCGGGGGGGTCGGGGGCTCCTGGCCCAGAGACAACGGCCCTGCCGGCCTGGCCAGTGCTGCCCCCACAGCTGAAGCAGGGGAGGGGAGGGAGAGGGGGCTGCACTGCGCTCCTCCTCGCCTTGCTGCTCCTCACCATGGCTGGGCTGGGGCTGGGAGCGTACTACATCCTGAGACTGCAGCAGGAGCTGACTGAGCTCCGACAGGTGAGTGAGTGTCTGTCTGTGTCTGTCTGTCCAAACAGACTCCCGTCCAAACCTGCATTGCCAGTAGTTGCTTTCAGGAAGCTGTCTATTGATTTAGCTTTATTGTAGCATGCCTCATACCTTTTAGGTTTCTGGTAAGGTGCAGGAGTCAGTTAGGGGCATGTTACTGTAAAAACAATATTTAAAATATTTATGAAAATGTGTCGACTGAAAATATCATTCATTAGTATAGGGTTAATACCAGACGTAGAGAAAGAGCGAGAAATAGGATTCACTGTTTATTAATGACTTATTGTTTGAAATGAGTGGTATACCAGCAATTTAAAAAAAAATCAAATGAACTAATAATTTAAATTTATTTTCTATGCAAAAGTCAGTGTAAAGTAACGTCATTTTAGAACCTGTTTTGTTAATTCATTTATTAGTCTTTTTTTTTTTTTTTGTTTGTTCTTGTTTTGTAAAAGTTAGAGCTGAAGAGAGACTTGTATTTGTGAACTTTTGAAACTCAATCCAGCCAGCCCAGTACACAGCCTCATTTATTATAGTCATTAAAACAGATCGTCCCGGGACAGCGGCTGGGTGGTTAGGGGTCATTACCCCCCACCCCAAAGGAATACAGACTAGCTCTGGATTGCATCAAACTGTGCAGCAGGTTGCCTAAAACTGTCCGTGAAACACACCACACCAAAGACAGTCCTCTGTGGCTCAACATTTTGGACACACAGCCAGCTAATGGGAATACATAGACGTGACTGCTGTTAGCATTGCACAAATGGGCTGGTTGTGGTTGTGTTTTCAGTTGGTGCAGAATCACATTCAGCATCTTAATGTGTCTCCATCACAGGATCACAAGACCCTCTCTTGAAATTCTGTGACAGAGAATTTCAGTTGGAACAGGGTGTTCTTCAGAAAGCTTATTAAAATATTAAAGAAAACAACGTGCTTTCTTCTTGCCTTTTCCAGGATTCCACAAGTACCAGCTCCAGGAACCTGACCCCAGTCCTGGAGAAACAAATTGGTGAGTTAATAATAATTAAACAGTTAATAATAATTCAACAGCCCTCAACCCACCCAAAGGCAGCAGCTGCAGCACCAGAGCAGCTTCAATGCAAAGTGTTAATCTTGTGGTCTGCTGAAAAAGCAGTTTCCCTTGAGTCTGTTTTTAGATCTGATGTTTAGATTAGAAGTGATCAGAGCTGTGTTGTGTTTAACACAGCAGCAGTTTGCTCATAGTCGGGGTGTTCACAAGGCGTGGGAAATGATGCAATAATAGTTTCCAACTCCTGAAGAATCATGTACAACCACGGGAGGGAGGGAGGGAGGGAGGGAGGGATGGACTGTGTAGGGACAGGGGTGGGGTTGGGGGAGGGCAGGGTTAGGGTTAATATTAAATTACAGGGGCAAGAGAAAATCTGTTGTCCCTCTCCATACACGGGTTACACACTCTTATTAACTCTGTTTTTTCAAAAGAATTCTGTCATTGAGTCACTTTTTCTGCATTAATTGACATGATGTAAAAACTTTTTTTTTTTAAGAAAGGGAGCGGGGAAAGGAAGAAAAAGGGATTTATTTCAGGGGAATTGTGTTTGTATTTTACAGAGAGTTGACTGGAATATAGTTTGAAATGAAAGAGGCTTCTAAAGACCCAGATTACGAGTTTACTTGAAGTAGAGTGTGTAATATTGGTAATCAAATAAAAAAAACAAACAAAGAAGGATTGAAGAGGGCAGGAAAGAATGTATACTTTCTGACTTGAAGTAGCCTGATAGTATGCTGTAATCTGTTGATCCAGATGGGGGTTGGGGTTGGGACTGGATTGGGGGAGGGTAGGATATGCCTGATTCCCCCCTGCACTTGGCTCACTGGTGTTGCTGTTTTCACAGGACTGGCGGTGGAGGAAAAGGAAACCAAGAGAATGGCGCATCTGACAGGTAAACCCAATGCACACTTCCTTCCTTGCTCTTTGGGGTGTGGGGGTGAAGGGAGCCCCATGAAGACTGACCCCCGCAGCCCCAGCGCTGTCCCTGTGCGATTTTGGTCAGTTACAGGATCAAAACAAACCTGTGCACTCAAGAATAGCAATACTTCAGAGGGTTACTATGAAATTAGTTTCACACATTGAACCTGAATTTTATCAACTCTAACCCCAACCCCATGAACAAACAACCCCACTAATAAACAACTCCTAACCCCAACCCCATGAACAAACAACCCCACTAATAAACAACTCCTAACCCCAACCCCATGAACAAACAACCCCACTAATAAACAACTCCTAACCCCAACCCCACCAACTCCAACCCTAACCCTAATTAACACCAACATGAATTGCCAGCAGACAAGTTTTCGCATCTCATCTGCCTAACCACAATACAAACGCACTCGAAAGGGCGGCTTCTTAAAACTGCGTTTTCTCTTCCCCCAGTGAAGAGTGCCAACGGGCGCTCGGAGACCCTGCTTTGGGAGCCTGTCGTGGGCAAGGCCTTCACCGAGGGCATGGAGTACCGGGACGGGGCGCTGCTCATCAACGAGACGGGTCAGTACTTCCTGTACTCGCGGCTCCTGCTCCGCGGCACGACCTGCCCCCGGGACCGGGCCATCGTGCACCGGGTGTTCAAGCGCTCGGGACGCTACCCCGCTCCTATCTCCCTGCTGGAGGACCGCAAGCTCAGCTACTGCTCCGGGGAGCGCATGTGGACTTCCAGCAGCTACCTGGCGGCTGTCATGCAGCTGCAGAAATTCGACCGCGTCTCTGTCAACGTGTCGGAGCCCCAGCTGGTCAGCCTGGAGCCCGCCAACACGTACTTTGGGATTTATAAGATTTAACAGGACTGGAGGAGGGGGGTCTTTGCAGCCAGGGAAGCCTGGAGGGAGGCCGTGCGTATCAGCAGACGGAGCTGAGGAGCCTGGGAGACCCTGGGTGAGACTGGGTGATCCTGGGTGTCGGTCTCTCTTCAGCCGTTAGTTCATTGTGTCATTGCTCCCCTGGCATGTCCTTTGCGAGACGGTGTGGAAGAGGACTCCCCTCACACTGTTAGGTAGCAGCAACAGGGACGTAGTGTTTGTGTTGGTGCTGAATCGAGAACTCACAATCCAGCCGCTGTTTCCTCTTACCTGCACAGGAGACAGTCGAGGTCGCTTCCTGGACTGTTGCAGGATGCAACTTTTATTCCATGACTGATCCCGCAACAGCAGACACCAGCCCCAGTGTACCGGACACCAGCCCACTGATTTCCATTGAGCCTGCACCCTGTAATGCTTAAACTGTGTTACCACAGAGTGGACTAAAAGCCTTCTCCCGTAACAGAGCCTGATACACTAACAGGCAGCTCTGAGTAACTCCACAATGACACCCCTCTGACTGACAGGGAACTGGAAAGAAAGACGCAGTCTCCTGGGGGTGCCTAGGAATGCGTGTCTCAATTAGACACAGACTCTGTGTGTGTGTGTGTGTGTGTGTGTGTGCGTGCATGTGTGTGTGTGGCTCTTGTGGGGGGGGGGGGGGGGAAATTGTGCAATAAGGTGAATAATGTAAATGATGCAATATGTATTTATTTTTATAATGCATAATTTAAATAAAGTTCTTATTTTTAGTACCCAGCTCATCATCATCATGTTTGTTTGTTTTGCTGCTTGGGGTGTACAGGAGGCTCTTCAGAAGAACCCAGTGAAGGAAGGTTTGTTTGAAGTACTTGTTGTTTACAGCCTCTTCCACAGCTGGGAGTTTCACCGCTCTGTGACGGCAGCTGCAGTGTGTGGCCCCGTGGTTTTCACTGGAGATGCTAGCAATCCCTTTTCCTTCTTGCCATCTTTTAATGTGACCGTAACGCAGTTAATCTGAAGAATATATTGTGAACTTTTTCCAAATGTGAGCAGTGGTTTTGGGTTTACTTCATTATCGCTGTGAGCCCTGCGTGCTGAGCTGCTGTGGTCAGACAGGGAGGGCAGTGTGAGCTGTGAGCTCCGGAAGGCTGAGAGAGAGCAGCATGTAGACTCTAGCGCTGTCAAAGGTCAGGCTCCCTCCCTCCTCTCGCAGCGCAGCGGCTGAGGTCTTGCCTTTCTGCTTCAGTTTCTGTTCTGCAGACCACACTGGAACATAGCTTTTTTTTAAAGAAATGCTGCATGCAATCTACCCACCACACAGAGACGTACTTACCTACCTGCCTGCCTGCAATTCAGGGCTTTGAGAATCTATGAAAACAAGCAGTGAAGGGGTGTATAAATGCCCAGGGTGCATGTTCTTAGTGTACACAGTGCACTCTCTCTTGATTTTGAAGTATATTAATGCCCAGGGCGCATGTTGTTACAGATTCTAACCAGTCTTCACTGTAGATCTCAGGCTCCTGCACAGGCGATGCAATGTACCTTCACAGACAGACACTTCCTTCCTGTGCTGCTGTGGGGGGACAGCTCTGCACGCCCATCCCCACCACAAGATGCTAAAATTGGGTCTGCACTGCACTGCTCTCCTTCTCCCCTTGTCACAGCACAACCCCTGGAAACACAGAGGACCGACAGAGGCGTCCGAACTGAAGAGGGGAGATTTAGAGGACTATTTAGATAAGGCCAAGAGCGCTCTATGGGGGCTGGAGAGGGTGTGTGGGGGCTGCAAGCAGTGGACCACAGGCTTGAGATTATAAAATGAGTCACGCTCTCTGTGATACACAAGTATGGTCACACACACACTCCCTCACACATCCACACACAGATAGATAGGCTCACTCACCCTCCCTGTTTAAAAGTTCTCATGTGTGAGACACAGCACTGTGGAAACAAAGAAAACCTCACCCTGGAAACTGCCGGGGAGCTGAGGAGGAAAACAGAGTGACGAGTGGAGGACGGCACAAACCTTTATTATAAATGCAGATAGATCTGAACTATAGACCTGGCTGCATTGCTCAGTATTATCTGATTCTTACCCTTCTAAAACTAAAAGCTAAGAAAAGTGTAATAAAGGTAAGCTTTGTTAAGAAAAATGAGGTACGGTAAAGCATATTAATAAACATGCCAAACCAGGTAAATCTATAATAAATGCATAGTACTGTATAACCATGTGAAAGTGCAGAAATAATGCAGTAAACTTTTATAAGGGCTGGCTTGCCAATAGCCAGAGGCAGAGCTCAGTGAGTCAATCTCTGATTTGAACACAGTGTTAGTGTGGGGTCTGTCTGCGGATAGATCTCTGATTTGAACACGGTGTTAGTGTGGGGTCTGTCTGCAGATAGATCTCTGATTTGAACACGGTGTTAGTGTGGGGTCTGTCTGTGGGTCGATCTCTGATTTGAACACAGTGTTAGTGTGGGGTCTGTCTGCAGATAGATCTCTGATTTGAACACGGTGTTAGTGTGGGGTCTGTCTGTGGGTCGATCTCTGATTTGAACACAGTGTTAGTGTGGGGTCTGTCTGCAGATAGATCTCTGATTTGAACACGGTGTTAGTGTGGGGTCTGTCTGTGGGTCGATCTCTGATTTGAACACAGTGTTAGTGTGGGGTCTGTCTGCAGATAGATCTCTGATTTGAACACAGTGTTAGTGTGGGGTCTGTCTGCAGATAGATCTCTGATTTGAACACGGTGTTAGTGTGGGGTCTGTCTGCGGATAGATCTCTGATTTGAACACGGAGTTACTGTGGGGTCTGTCTGCGGGTCGATCTCTGATTTGAACACAGTGTTAGTGTGGGGTCTGTCTGCGGATAGATCTCCGATTTGAACACAGTGTTAGTGTGGGGTATCGGGGATGAGAGGGACAGTGTCACAGCGCTGGCATTGTCTCACAGTAAAGCTCTCTCCTCTGAGCACGTGTTTCTCACTTCATTCTCTGGTGGTTGGGACGGGAGTTTCAGTTTGAATAGAATAGGGGAAGGGGGATAAGGTCCACTAAAAACACTTCTAGGTTTGCTCAGTCTCCTGGCATTCACTGAATTGAATCCATATTATTCCTAATAGAGGCTTTAAATACAAACTGTGGTAGACAATTGTGATTGCAAAAGCTGCTAAATAGCCAGATACACCTGAACCCTGTGTGTCCTGATGAGAATGTATCCCAGCCTGTGTTCAGTATGTATCCTATCCTGTGTTTAGTAAGCTGTGATGAATGTATCCCAGCCTGTGTTCAGTATGCTGTGATGAATGTATCCTAGTCTGTGTTCAGTATGATGTGATGAATGTATCCCAGCCTGTGTTCAGTATGCTGTGATGAATGTATCCTAGTTTGTGTTCAGTATGCTGTGATGAATGTATCCCAGCCTGTGTTCAGTATGCTGTGATGAATGTATCCTAGTTTGTGTTCAGTATGCTGTGATGAATGTATCCCAGCCTGTGTTCAGTATGCTGTGATGAATGTATCCCAGCATGTGTTCAGTATGCTGTGATGAATGTATCCCAGCATGTGTTCAGTATGCTGTGATGAATGTATCCTAGTCTGTGTTCAGTATGCTGTGATGAATGTATCCCAGCCTGTGTTCAGTATGCTGTGATGAATGTATCCCAGCCTGTGTTCAGTATGCTGTGATGAATGTATCCCAGCCTGTGTTCAGTATGCTGTGATGAATGTATCCCAGCCTGTGTTCAGTATGTATCCCAGCCTGTGTTCAGTATGCTGTGATGAATGTATCCCAGCCTGTGTTCAGTATGCTGTGATGAATGTATCCCAGCCTGTGTTCAGTATGTATCCCAGCCTGTGTTCAGTATGCTGTGATGAATGTATCCCAGCCTGTGTTCAGTATGCTGTGATGAATGTATCCCAGCCTGTGTTCAGTATGTATCCCAGCCTGTGTTCAGTATGCTGTGATGAATGTATCCCAGCCTGTGTTCAGTATGCTGTGATGAATGTATCCCAGCCTGTGTTCAGTATGCTGTGATGAATGTATCCCAGCCTGTGTTCAGTATGTATCCCAGCCTGTGTTCAGTATGCTGTG
The DNA here is from genome assembly GCF_902713425.1 of Acipenser ruthenus. Taxonomy (NCBI): domain Eukaryota; kingdom Metazoa; phylum Chordata; class Actinopteri; order Acipenseriformes; family Acipenseridae; genus Acipenser; species Acipenser ruthenus. The sequence continues at coordinate 42,179,168 of NC_081200.1, read as the reverse complement.
ATGAATGTATCCCAGCCTGTGTTCAGTATGCTGTGATGAATGTATCCCAGCCTGTGTTCAGTATGTATCCCAGCCTGTGTTCAGTATGCTGTGATGAATGTATCCCAGCCTGTGTTCAGTATGCTGTGATGAATGTATCCTAGTCTGTGTTCAGTATGCTGTGATGAATGTATCCCAGCCTGTGTTCAGTATGCTGTGATGAATGTATCCCAGCCTGTGTTCAGTATGCTGTGATCAGTGCTGGCTCTTAGTCTGTATCACACGTTTACAATCCCTCTTTCTGCATTCCTGTAGTTCCATCACCATGCGCGCCTCACTCAGGGTCGCTGCAGGATTGGCGCTCTGGAAACTGCTCCAGAGCTTTTTGCTGTTTAACTCCTTTTAAACCCTGAGCTCTCTGACTAAATCTGTTGAGGTTTAGTCAGGACTTACAAGTCCAGACTGGTGATGTGTCTGGTTAGCCTGGCTTACCTGTAATGTCTTTATTGAGCCAGGCTTCATGTTACAAACGTAATTCAATACAGATGCAACTTTCAGAACAGCACAGGCTTGTACTGAACACCCAAGCGATATATTCGGTACGTGCTTGAAGTGTCTGATCGTAGAAATATAGGTCATGCTGCTGACAAAGCTTTGATTCCCGTCCTGACCATGACCACAAATAAACGACTCATCTTCAAAACCTGTGCTGGAGGTCGTCCTTCTAACAAGGCAGGGCTCCTTCGAATGATTTCGGTTTCATGAAACCCTGAGTGGATTATCAAGAAGTGAGAAGCTCCAGTGAGCCTCGCCATAAAAGGGCATGCGGTTTGTTTCCAGCGTCACGCTGGCTTCAAGCACCCTGCCCTGCTCTGCCTGTGTGGTCTCACTGACATACAGGAACCCACTTCTATGCAAAAAGGTGCAAAGCTTCAGTGAGGTCTGTTGCCTGGGCTTACTGATACTGAAACAAGGCAGGGTGGGCGAGCATCCTGACTCAGCACTCACACAGGCACAAGCAGGGCTTCAGCAATGTGGATTTCCCGTACCTGCTGTTACTTGGCAGATTAAAAAAAAACAAAGAAAAACATATGTGATAAAATACGTGACTATGCGATAATCCAGCGCCTAACGGCCCTCTGCAGCGTCCCACGGCAGCTCCAGCCAATCAACATCAAGAGGCAGGAGAACGAGGAGCTTTCTGTCTCTGCAAGCTCTGAACAAACCTGCAACTGCAGCACCCTTCTGCACTCTCAAAACCTTTACTTCATTTCAACTGCAGCACCCTTCTGCACTCTCAAACCCTTTACTTCATTTCAACTGCAGCACCCTTCTGCACTCTCAAACCCTTTACTTCATTTCAACTGCAGCACCCTTCTGCACTCTCAAACCCTTTACTTCATTTCAACTGCAGCACCCTTCTGCACTCTCAAACCCTTTACTTCATTTCAACTGCAGCACCCTTCTGCACTCTCAAACCCTTTACTTCATTTCAACTGCAGCACCCTTCTGCACTCTCAAACCCTTTACTTCATTTCAACTGCAGCACCCTTCTGCACTCTCAAACCCTTTACTTCATTTCAACTACAGCACCCTTCTGCACTCTCAAACCCTTTACTTCATTTCAACTGCAGCACCCTTCTGCACTCTCAAACCCTTTACTTCATTTCAACTGCAGCACCTTTCTGCACTCTCAAACCCTTTACTTCATTTCAACTGCAGCACCTTTCTGCACTCTAAACTCTTTACTTCATTTCAACTGCAGCACCCTTCTGCACTCTCAAACCCTTTACTTCATTTCAACTGCAGCACCCTTCTGCACTCTCAAACCCTTTACTTCATTTCAACTGCAGCACCCTTCAAACAAGCCACCCCTTTCAATCAGGAAACGGACAAGCCACCCCTTTCAATCAGGACATGAACAAGCCACCCCTTTCAATCAGGAAACAGACAAGCCAGCCCTTTCAATCAGCACCTGGAGACACAGAGGCTCTTCAAACACACATGGCATTGCCCCTCACTGTGCAGACATCCGTATCCCGTGTGAATCTGCTGCAGGGCTGATGAGAGCTGTTTCATAGCAACAGGAGTGCTGGTCTTTGGAAAGCAAGCCTGCCCTCAAAATCACAGATCTCAGCTCTAAAGCGTTGAAGTTCTTCAGCTCAAACATTGCTGTTGCATGCGATTTCTTTCTCTTTATTTCCCAAAAATAAATAAAATGTACAATCTATTGCTTACGCTCTGTTTTCTTTCTCTTTTTATTTCTAAAAAAAATAAGTAAAACACTGTCTCTCGGTCTATTTTTCTAGAAGCTTCTCTCTATTGCATCTAAAAAGATACATTTACTTTTTTTCAGTTAGGCCACCTGTTCCCTGCACGTTGCGTGCACGTGATTAACTCTTTGTGTGCTGGAACTCTGTTTGAGAGTGAGCTTAACAAAACATGCATGGCGCCTTCCCTTCCAAAATCCTTAGCACTGCATCTGAAAACTGCACTACGCCGTGGCACTGCAGCATTGTATCTGAATCTCACTGCACTACGCCGTGGCACTGCAGCATTGTATCTGAATCTCACTGCACTACGCCGTGGCACTGCAGCATTGTATCTGAATCTCACTGCACTACGCCATGGCACTGCAGCATTGTATCTGAATCTCACTGCACTACGCCGTGGCACTGCAGCATTGTATCTGAATCTCACTGCACTACGCCGTGGCACTGCAGCATTGTATCTGAATCTCACTGCACTACGCCGTGGCACTGCAGCATTGTATCTGAATCTCACTGCACTACGCCGTGGCACTGCAGCATTGTATCTGAATCTCACTGCACTACGCCGTGGCACTGCAGCATTGTATCTGAATCTCACTGCACTACGCCGTGGCACTGCAGCATTGTATCTGAATCTCACTGCACTACGCCGTGGCACTGCAGCATTGTATCTGAATCTCACTGCACTACGCCGTGGCACTGCAGCATTGTATCTGAATCTCACTGCACTACGCCGTGGCACTGCAGCATTGTATCTGAATCTCACTGCACTACGCCGTGGCACTGCAGCATTGTATCTGAATCTCACTGCACTACGCGTGGCACTGCAGCATTGTATCTGAATCTCACTGCACTACGCCGTGGCACTGCAGCATTGTATCTGAATCTCACTGCACTATACGTTGGGGGTTGGGGGTGAGTGAAATAAAAAGTTTCATTATCACTGGGTCGATCCTTGATGTGACGAATGGATCATTTCTATAACTGTGCCTGCCTGTAGGCTGCTCCTCTCCTCTCACCACTCACTGCAGCTGTGCTGGCTGTGGCCCTTGGGTGGGCGTTTACTAATGGCAAACATTATGCCATCACATCGCATAGACTTGCATCAGCTAACCACAGCACTGAGGATTGGAAAGTTGGCATTATGAATCCTCAGAACACTCTGAATAGCAGTGCTGGGGAGACACTGGGGTCTGTCGTCCTGCTATGCAGGGAGAGAGGAACCCCTTTGTTATTGAATGAGACACGAGGATCTGTCGTCCTGCTACACAGGGAGAGAGGAACCCCTTTGTTATTGAATGAGACACGAGGATCTGTCGTCCTGCTACACAAGGAGAGAGGAACCCCTTTGTTATTGAATGAGACACAGGGGTCTGTTGCCCTGCTACACAGGGAGAAAGGCAGTGGGTTTGAGTAGCTCAGTGGTTAGAGAGAGCACTGGGCTGCAGTATATTTTTATAAGTTAATTATTTTGCTGATAAGGAATCTGTTTTTTTGCTAAATGAGAAAAGACCTTTTAAACCCCATAGTTTCACTCTTACTAAATAAAGTGTTTCCTTTACTTTGCATATTTTCCAGTCTGATACCAATCGCAGTGGAAATCTTGGGTCAGGAGAGATGGGTGAGGAATCAGCCTTGCCCACAAAGCATTAACCCTTTCTGTTCTGGACTTCATTATCTATTCACATATGAAGACTGGATTATCACCCTTTTCTATTTACTGCGCTTCTAAAAAGCGGCTCCAGTGGTGGTCTGTGTTGCTTCAGAGCTCAGGTCCTAGTTTGCAGAGTGGGGGTGACTTTGCTAACACTGCTGGCTCCGATTCAGGGCTGAAGTCGACATTTCATATGAATAAGCATGTGGAATCCAATGCATTAGTAAGACCTCATCTAGAATATTGTGTTCAGTTCTGGTCACCTCGTTACAAAAAGGACATTGCTGCTCTAGAAAGAGTGCAATTATCACCGGTTTAACAGGCATGCCATGTGCAGACAGGCTTACAGAATTGAATCTATTCAGTCTTGAACAAAGAAGACGACGCAGTGATCTGATTCAAGCATTCAAAATCCTAAAAGGTATAGACAATGTCGACCCGGGGGACTTTTTCGACCTGAAAAAAGAAACAAGGACCAGGGGTCACAAATGGAGATTAGATAAAGGGGCATTCAGAACAGAAAATAGGAGGTACTTTTTTAAACAGAGAATTGTGAGAGGCTGGAACCAACTCCCCAGTAATGTTGTTGAAGTTGACACCCTGGGATCCTTCAAGAAGCTGCTTGATGAGATTCTGGGATCAATAAGCTACTAACAACCCAACGAGCAAGATGGGCCGAATGGCCTCCTCTCGTTTGTAAACTTTCTTATGTTCTTATGAGTTGAGGGATATTTCGTATTTCAATCAAAATGAAAATGTGATTTCTGTGTACAGTAATTGCACTTGAACTCCTGCATTGTTTTGTACTGGTCCTGCATGGGTCTGTACAGGGTGGCTGGCTGCTCCACTCCCTGCTCTGTATAGAGTGGCTGGCTGCTCCACTCCCTGCTCTGTACAGAGTGGCTGGCTGCTCCACTCCCTGCTCTGTATAGAGTGGCTGGCTGCTCTACTCCCTGCTCTGTATAGAGTGGCTGGCTGCTCTACTCCCTGCTCCACTCCCTGCTCTGTATAGAGTGGCTGGCTGCTCCACTCCCTGCTCTGTATAGAGTGGCTGGCTGCTCCACTCCCTGCTCCACTCCCTGCTCTGTATAGAGTGGCTGGCTGCTTCACTCCCTGCTCTGTATAGAGTGGCTGGCTGCTCTACTCCCTGCTCCACTCCCTGCTCTGTATAGAGTGGCTGGCTGCTCCACTCCCTGCTCTACTCCCTGCTCTGTATAGAGTGGCTGGCTGCTCCACTCCCTGCTCTGTACAGAGTGGCTGGCTGCTCCACTCCCTGCTCCACTCCCTGCTCTGTATAGAGTGGCTGGCTGCTTCACTCCCTGCTCTGTATAGAGTGGCTGGCTGCTCTACTCCCTGCTCCACTCCCTGCTCTGTATAGGGTGACTGGCTGCTCTACTCCCTGCTCTACTCCCTGCTCTGTATAGAGTGGCTGGCTGCTCCACTCCCTGCTCTGTACAGAGTGGCTGGCTGCTCCACTCCCTGCTCCACTCCCTGCTCTGTATAGGGTGGCTGGCTGCTCCACTCCCTGCTCCACTCCCTGCTCTGTATAGAGTGGCTGGCTGCTCCACTCCCTGCTCTGTATAGGGTGGCTGGCTGCTCCACTCCCTGCTCCACTCCCTGCTCTGTATAGAGTGGCTGGCTGCTCCACTCCCTGCTCCACTCCCTGCTCTGTATAGAGTGGCTGGCTGCTCCACTCCCTGCTCTGTATAGGGTGGCTGGCTGCTCCACTCCCTGCTCCACTCCCTGCTCTGTATAGAGTGGCTGGCTGCTCCACTCCCTGCTCTGTACAGAGTGGCTGGCTGCTCCACTCCCTGCTCCACTCCCTGCTCTGTATAGAGTGGCTGGCTGCTCTACTCCCTGCTCTGTACAGAGTGGCTGGCTGCTCCACTCCCTGCTCCACTCCCTGCTCTGTATAGAGTGGCTGGCTGCTCTACTCCCTGCTCTGTATAGAGTGGCTGGCTGCTCCACTCCCTGCTCCACTCCCTGCTCTGTATAGAGTGGCTGGCTGCTCCACTCCCTGCTCTGTACAGAGTGGCTGGCTGGCTGGTGCATCTGAAAGAACGCTCTGGCCTGGTCTCGCTTGGTTTCATGTTGTTTTGCTTTGCACTGTTCAGTTGATAATGTAAAGACACTGAAGTCAGGCCTGCTCTGCTCTTCACAGAGATGGAAAGAGGAGCCCTCAGCTGCAAACAGCACAGTTACTTTGATCTGCCCTGTGGCTGACAAGATCAATCGTTATGAGAAACAAGATTTCCAAACCACAGCTTTTGCATAATTCATCATACTCTACACATGATACAATACCCCTATGCTAAAGATAATTCATCATACTCTACACATGATACAATACCCCTATGCTAAAGATAATTCATCATACTCTACACATGATACAATACCCCTATGCTAAAGATAATTCATCATACTCTACACATGATACAATACCCCTATGCTAAAGATAATTCATCATACTCTACACATGATACAATACCCCTATGCTAAAGATAATTCATCATACTCTACACATGATACAATACCCCTATGCTAAAGATAATTCATCATACTCTACACATGATACAATACCCCTATGCTAAAGATAATTCATCATACTCTACACATGATACAATACCCCTATGCTAAAGATAATTCATCATACTCTACACATGATACAATACCCCTATGCTAAAGATAATTCATCATACTCTACACATGATACAATACCCCTATGCTAAAGATAATTCATCATACTCTACACATGATACAATACCCCTATGCTAAAGATAATTCATCATACTCTACACATGATACAATACCCCTATGCTAAAGATAATTCATCATACTCTACACATGATACAATACCCCTATGCTAAAGATAATTCATCATACTCTACACATGATACAATACCCCTATGCTAAAGATAATTCATCATACTCTACACATGATACAATACCCCTATGCTAAAGATAATTCATCATACTCTACACATGATACAATACCCCTATGCTAAAGATAATTCATCATACTCTACACATGATACAATACCCCTATGCTAAAGATAATTCATCATACTCTACACATGATACAATACCCCTATGCTAAAGATAATTCATCATACTCTACACATGATACAATACCCCTATGCTAAAGATAATTCATCATACTCTACACATGATACAATACCCCTATGCTAAAGATAATTCATCATACTCTACACATGATACAATACCCCTATGCTAAAGATAATTCATCATACTCTACACATGATACAATACCCCTATGCTAAAGATAATTCATCATACTCTACACATGATACAATACCCCTATGCTAAAGATAATTCATCATACTCTACACATGATACAATACCCCTATGCTAAAGATAATTCATCATACTCTACACATGATACAATACCCCTATGCTAAAGATAATTCATCATACTCTACACATGATACAATACCCCTATGCTAAAGATAATTCATCATACTCTACACATGATACAATACCCCTATGCTAAAGATAATTCATCATACTCTACACATGATACAATACCCCTATGCTAAAGATAATTCATCATACTCTACACATGATACAATACCCCTATGCTAAAGATAATTCATCATACTCTACACATGATACAATACCCCTATGCTAAAGATAATTCATCATACTCTACACATGATACAATACCCCTATGCTAAAGATAATTCATCATACTCTACACATGATACAATACCCCTATGCTAAAGATAATTCATCATACTCTACACATGATACAATACCCCTATGCTAAAGATAATTCATCATACTCTACACATGATACAATACCCCTATGCTAAAGATAATTCATCATACTCTACACATGATACAATACCCCTATGCTAAAGATAATTCATCATACTCTACACATGATACAATACCCCTATGCTAAAGATAATTCATCATACTCTACACATGATACAATACCCCTATGCTAAAGATAATTCATCATACTCTACACATGATACAATACCCCTATGCTAAAGATAATTCATCATACTCTACACATGATACAATACCCCTATGCTAAAGATAATTCATCATACTCTACACATGATACAATACCCCTATGCTAAAGATAATTCATCATACTCTACACATGATACAATACCCCTATGCTAAAGATAATTCATCATACTCTACACATGATACAATACCCCTATGCTAAAGATAATTCATCATACTCTACACATGATACAATACCCCTATGCTAAAGATAATTCATCATACTCTACACATGATACAATACCCCTATGCTAAAGATAATTCATCATACTCTACACATGATACAATACCCCTATGCTAAAGATAATTCATCATACTCTACACATGATACAATACCCCTATGCTAAAGATAATTCATCATACTCTACACATGATACAATACCCCTATGCTAAAGATAATTCATCATACTCTACACATGATACAATACCCCTATGCTAAAGATAATTCATCATACTCTACACATGATACAATACCCCTATGCTAAAGATAATTCATCATACTCTACACATGATACAATACCCCTATGCTAAAGATAATTCATCATACTCTACACATGATACAATACCCCTATGCTAAAGATAATTCATCATACTCTACACATGATACAATACCCCTATGCTAAAGATAATTCATCATACTCTACACATGATACAATACCCCTATGCTAAAGATAATTCATCATACTCTACACATGATACAATACCCCTATGCTAAAGATAATTCATCATACTCTACACATGATACAATACCCCTATGCTAAAGATAATTCATCATACTCTACACATGATACAATACCCCTATGCTAAAGATAATTCATCATACTCTACACATGATACAATACCCCTATGCTAAAGATAATTCATCATACTCTACACATGATACAATACCCCTATGCTAAAGATAATTCATCATACTCTACACATGATACAATACCCCTATGCTAAAGATAATTCATCATACTCTACACATGATACAATACCCCTATGCTAAAGATAATTCATCATACTCTACACATGATACAATACCCCTATGCTAAAGATAATTCATCATACTCTACACATGATACAATACCCCTATGCTAAAGATAATTCATCATACTCTACACATGATACAATACCCCTATGCTAAAGATAATTCATCATACTCTACACATGATACAATACCCCTATGCTAAAGATAATTCATCATATACTCTACACATGATACAATACCCCTATGCTAAAGATAATTCATCATACTCTACACATGATACAATACCCCTATGCTAAAGATAATTCATCATACTCTACACATGATACAATACCCCTATGCTAAAGATAATTCATCATACTCTACACATGATACAATACCCCTATGCTAAAGATAATTCATCATACTCTACACATGATACAATACCCCTATGCTAAAGATAATTCATCATACTCTACACATGATACAATACCCCTATGCTAAAGATAATTCATCATACTCTACACATGATACAATACCCCTATGCTAAAGATAATTCATCATACTCTACACATGATACAATACCCCTATGCTAAAGATAATTCATCATATACTCTACACATGATACAATACCCCTATGCTAAAGATAATTCATCATACTCTACACATGATACAATACCCCTATGCTAAAGATAATTCATCATACTCTACACATGATACAATACCCCTATGCTAAAGATAATTCATCATACTCTACACATGATACAATACCCCTATGCTAAAGATAATTCATCATACTCTACACATGATACAATACCCCTATGCTAAAGATAATTCATCATACTCTACACATGATACAATACCCCTATGCTAAAGATAATTCATCATACTCTACACATGATACAATACCCCTATGCTAAAGATAATTCTAAGTTCTAACTTATAATTCTTATAAGTTAATTATTTTGCTGATAAGGAATCTGTTTTTTTGCTAAATGAGAAAAGACCTTTTAAACCCCATAGTTTCACTCTTACTAAATAAAGTGTTTCCTTTACTTTGCATATTTTCCAGTCTGATACCAATCGCAGTGGAAATCTTGGGTCAGGAGAGATGGGTGAGGAATCAGCCTTGCCCACAAAGCATTAACCCTTTCTGTTCTGGACTTCATTATCTATTCACATATGAAGACTGGATTATCACCCTTTTCTATTTACTGCGCTTCTAAAAAGCGGCTCCAGTGGTGGTCTGTGTTGCTTCAGAGCTCAGGTCCTAGTTTGCAGAGTGGGGGTGACTTTGCTAACACTGCTGGCTCCGATTCAGGGCTGAAGTCGACATTTCATATGAATAAGCATGTGGAATCCAATGCATTAGTAAGACCTCATCTAGAATATTGTGTTCAGTTCTGGTCACCTCGTTACAAAAAGGACATTGCTGCTCTAGAAAGAGTGCAATTATCACCGGTTTAACAGGCATGCCATGTGCAGACAGGCTTACAGAATTGAATCTATTCAGTCTTGAACAAAGAAGACGACGCAGTGATCTGATTCAAGCATTCAAAATCCTAAAAGGTATAGACAATGTCGACCCGGGGGACTTTTTCGACCTGAAAAAAGAAACAAGGACCAGGGGTCACAAATGGAGATTAGATAAAGGGGCATTCAGAACAGAAAATAGGAGGTACTTTTTTAAACAGAGAATTGTGAGAGGCTGGAACCAACTCCCCAGTAATGTTGTTGAAGTTGACACCCTGGGATCCTTCAAGAAGCTGCTTGATGAGATTCTGGGATCAATAAGCTACTAACAACCCAACGAGCAAGATGGGCCGAATGGCCTCCTCTCGTTTGTAAACTTTCTTATGTTCTTATGAGTTGAGGGATATTTCGTATTTCAATCAAAATGAAAATGTGATTTCTGTGTACAGTAATTGCACTTGAACTCCTGCATTGTTTTGTACTGGTCCTGCATGGGTCTGTACAGGGTGGCTGGCTGCTCCACTCCCTGCTCTGTATAGAGTGGCTGGCTGCTCCACTCCCTGCTCTGTACAGAGTGGCTGGCTGCTCCACTCCCTGCTCTGTATAGAGTGGCTGGCTGCTCTACTCCCTGCTCTGTATAGAGTGGCTGGCTGCTCTACTCCCTGCTCCACTCCCTGCTCTGTATAGAGTGGCTGGCTGCTCCACTCCCTGCTCTGTATAGAGTGGCTGGCTGCTCCACTCCCTGCTCCACTCCCTGCTCTGTATAGAGTGGCTGGCTGCTTCACTCCCTGCTCTGTATAGAGTGGCTGGCTGCTCTACTCCCTGCTCCACTCCCTGCTCTGTATAGAGTGGCTGGCTGCTCCACTCCCTGCTCTACTCCCTGCTCTGTATAGAGTGGCTGGCTGCTCCACTCCCTGCTCTGTACAGAGTGGCTGGCTGCTCCACTCCCTGCTCCACTCCCTGCTCTGTATAGAGTGGCTGGCTGCTTCACTCCCTGCTCTGTATAGAGTGGCTGGCTGCTCTACTCCCTGCTCCACTCCCTGCTCTGTATAGGGTGACTGGCTGCTCTACTCCCTGCTCTACTCCCTGCTCTGTATAGAGTGGCTGGCTGCTCCACTCCCTGCTCTGTACAGAGTGGCTGGCTGCTCCACTCCCTGCTCCACTCCCTGCTCTGTATAGGGTGGCTGGCTGCTCCACTCCCTGCTCCACTCCCTGCTCTGTATAGAGTGGCTGGCTGCTCCACTCCCTGCTCTGTATAGGGTGGCTGGCTGCTCCACTCCCTGCTCCACTCCCTGCTCTGTATAGAGTGGCTGGCTGCTCCACTCCCTGCTCCACTCCCTGCTCTGTATAGAGTGGCTGGCTGCTCCACTCCCTGCTCTGTATAGGGTGGCTGGCTGCTCCACTCCCTGCTCCACTCCCTGCTCTGTATAGAGTGGCTGGCTGCTTCACTCCCTGCTCTGTACAGAGTGGCTGGCTGCTCCACTCCCTGCTCCACTCCCTGCTCTGTATAGAGTGGCTGGCTGCTCTACTCCCTGCTCTGTACAGAGTGGCTGGCTGCTCCACTCCCTGCTCCACTCCCTGCTCTGTATAGAGTGGCTGGCTGCTCTACTCCCTGCTCTGTATAGAGTGGCTGGCTGCTCCACTCCCTGCTCCACTCCCTGCTCTGTATAGAGTGGCTGGCTGCTCCACTCCCTGCTCTGTATAGAGTGGCTGGCTGCTCCACTCCCTGCTCCACTCCCTGCTCTGTATAGAGTGGCTGGCTGCTCCACTCCCTGCTCTGTACAGAGTGGCTGGCTGGCTGGTGCATCTGAAAGAACGCTCTGGCCTGGTCTCGCTTGGTTTCATGTTGTTTTGCTTTGCACTGTTCAGTTGATAATGTAAAGACACTGAAGTCAGGCCTGCTCTGCTCTTCACAGAGATGGAAAGAGGAGCCCTCAGCTGCAAACAGCACAGTTACTTTGATCTGCCCTGTGGCTGACAAGATCAATCGTTCTGAGAAACAAGATTTCCAAACCACAGCTTTTGCATAATTCATCATACTCTACACATGATACAATACCCCTATGCTAAAGATAATTCATCATACTCTACACATGATACAATACCCCTATGCTAAAGATAATTCATCATACTCTACACATGATACAATACCCCTATGCTAAAGATAATTCATCATACTCTACACATGATACAATACCCCTATGCTAAAGATAATTCATCATACTCTACACATGATACAATACCCCTATGCTAAAGATAATTCATCATACTCTACACATGATACAATACCCCTATGCTAAAGATAATTCATCATACTCTACACATGATACAATACCCCTATGCTAAAGATAATTCATCATATACTCTACACATGATACAATACCCCTATGCTAAAGATAATTCATCATACTCTACACATGATACAATACCCCTATGCTAAAGATAATTCATCATACTCTACACATGATACAATACCCCTATGCTAAAGATAATTCATCATACTCTACACATGATACAATACCCCTATGCTAAAGATAATTCATCATACTCTACACATGATACAATACCCCTATGCTAAAGATAATTCATCATACTCTACACATGATACAATACCCCTATGCTAAAGATAATTCATCATACTCTACACATGATACAATACCCCTATGCTAAAGATAATTCATCATACTCTACACATGATACAATACCCCTATGCTAAAGATAATTCATCATACTCTACACATGATACAATACCCCTATGCTAAAGATAATTCATCATACTCTACACATGATACAATACCCCTATGCTAAAGATAATTCATCATACTCTACACATGATACAATACCCCTATGCTAAAGATAATTCATCATACTCTACACATGATACAATACCCCTATGCTAAAGATAATTCATCATACTCTACACATGATACAATACCCCTATGCTAAAGATAATTCATCATACTCTACACATGATACAATACCCCTATGCTAAAGATAATTCATCATACTCTACACATGATACAATACCCCTATGCTAAAGATAATTCATCATACTCTACACATGATACAATACCCCTATGCTAAAGATAATTCATCATACTCTACACATGATACAATACCCCTATGCTAAAGATAATTCATCATACTCTACACATGATACAATACCCCTATGCTAAAGATAATTCATCATACTCTACACATGATACAATACCCCTATGCTAAAGATAATTCATCATACTCTACACATGATACAATACCCCTATGCTAAAGATAATTCATCATACTCTACACATGATACAATACCCCTATGCTAAAGATAATTCATCATACTCTACACATGATACAATACCCCTATGCTAAAGATAATTCATCATACTCTACACATGATACAATACCCCTATGCTAAAGATAATTCATCATACTCTACACATGATACAATACCCCTATGCTAAAGATAATTCATCAAACTCTACACATGATACAATACCCCTATGCTAAAGATAATTCATCATACTCTACACATGATACAATACCCCTATGCTAAAGATAATTCATCAAACTCTACACATGATACAATACCCCTATGCTAAAGATAATTCATCATACTCTACACATGATACAATACCCCTATGCTAAAGATAATTCATCATACTCTACACATGATACAATACCCCTATGCTAAAGATAATTCATCATACTCTACACATGATACAATACCCCTATGCTAAAGATAATTCATCATACTCTACACATGATACAATACCCCTATGCTAAAGATAATTCATCATACTCTACACATGATACAATACCCCTATGCTAAAGATAATTCATCATACTCTACACATGATACAATACCCCTATGCTAAAGATAATTCATCATACTCTACACATGATACAATACCCCTATGCTAAAGATAATTCATCATACTCTACACATGATACAATACCCCTATGCTAAAGATAATTCATCATACTCTACACATGATACAATACCCCTATGCTAAAGATAATTCATCATACTCTACACATGATACAATACCCCTATGCTAAAGATAATTCATCATACTCTACACATGATACAATACCCCTATGCTAAAGATAATTCATCATACTCTACACATGATACAATACCCCTATGCTAAAGATAATTCATCATACTCTACACATGATACAATACCCCTATGCTAAAGATAATTCATCATACTCTACACATGATACAATACCCCTATGCTAAAGATAATTCATCATACTCTACACATGATACAATACCCCTATGCTAAAGATAATTCATCATACTCTACACATGATACAATACCCCTATGCTAAAGATAATTCATCATACTCTACACATGATACAATACCCCTATGCTAAAGATAATTCATCATACTCTACACATGATACAATACCCCTATGCTAAAGATAATTCATCATACTCTACACATGATACAATACCCCTATGCTAAAGATAATTCATCATACTCTACACATGATACAATACCCCTATGCTAAAGATAATTCATCATACTCTACACATGATACAATACCCCTATGCTAAAGATAATTCATCATACTCTACACATGATACAATACCCCTATGCTAAAGATAATTCATCATACTCTACACATGATACAATACCCCTATGCTAAAGATAATTCATCATACTCTACACATGATACAATACCCCTATGCTAAAGATAATTCATCATACTCTACACATGATACAATACCCCTATGCTAAAGATAATTCATCATACTCTACACATGATACAATACCCCTATGCTAAAGATAATTCATCATACTCTACACATGATACAATACCCCTATGCTAAAGATAATTCATCATACTCTACACATGATACAATACCCCTATGCTAAAGATAATTCATCATACTCTACACATGATACAATACCCCTATGCTAAAGATAATTCATCATACTCTACACATGATACAATACCCCTATGCTAAAGATAATTCATCATACTCTACACATGATACAATACCCCTATGCTAAAGATAATTCATCATACTCTACACATGATACAATACCCCTATGCTAAAGATAATTCATCATACTCTACACATGATACAATACCCCTATGCTAAAGATAATTCATCATACTCTACACATGATACAATACCCCTATGCTAAAGATAATTCATCATACTCTACACATGATACAATACCCCTATGCTAAAGATAATTCATCATACTCTACACATGATACAATACCCCTATGCTAAAGATAATTCATCATACTCTACACATGATACAATACCCCTATGCTAAAGATAATTCATCATACTCTACACATGATACAATACCCCTATGCTAAAGATAATTCATCATACTCTACACATGATACAATACCCCTATGCTAAAGATAATTCATCATACTCTACACATGATACAATACCCCTATGCTAAAGATAATTCATCATACTCTACACATGATACAATACCCCTATGCTAAAGATAATTCATCATACTCTACACATGATACAATACCCCTATGCTAAAGATAATTCATCATACTCTACACATGATACAATACCCCTATGCTAAAGATAATTCATCATACTCTACACATGATACAATACCCCTATGCTAAAGATAATTCATCATACTCTACACATGATACAATACCCCTATGCTAAAGAATAATTCATCATACTCTACACATGATACAATACCCCTATGCTAAAGATAAATTCATCATACTCAACACATGCTACAATACCCCTAAGCTAAAGAT